>NW_028016651.1:0-730 GCF_054177405.1 Leptonychotes weddellii
CATATTATCTATCCCTTGTCAGTTATATATATTGTATATGTATTCTCACAATAGATAGCTTGTTGTTTCAGTCTGTTAATAATGCCTTTGGATGAAGGGCATTTTAAATTTTATGTAGTAGACTTTATCAGTCTTTTCTTTATCGTTAGTTCTGTTTGTTTGTATCTTATTTAAGAGACCTTTTCCCACTCTCCAGTTCCAAAGATATTCTATATTCTTCTCTAAATGTTGTATAGTGTTACTTTTCACATGTAGGTCTTCAGTCCACCTGGAACTGATTTTTAGGTATGGTGGGAGGAAGGCGTTTAATTTCTTCTCATCCACCCCTCAGTATGGATTGCCAAATCTGTGTTATTCTACTTCTTTAAAATTGTTTCTGATTGCGACCCGTTAAATCTATTTCAAACCCCACTAATAATAACCTACCTGGCAGTTTAAAAACCTGCTCTAGTGTTACCTAACCACCTCTTAAGTGCCCACTGGAATTGGTTAGAAGTAACAGAATCTCAACTTGAACTATCTAAAAAGAAACCAACCAACAAAAAACATGACAGGAGTGTGTGTGTGTGTGTGTGTGTGTGTGTGTATCTCAGATCTTTAGGGCAAGGATGCAGCCTTCAGAATAGATTAGAATTCTGCTCTCTGCACATCTAAGGCATGTATGTTTCTCTTCAGAGCAGGTTATTGGGTGTTAAGCCTACTAATAGTTGCCAAGTTTTGCATGTCACAT
>NW_028016652.1:0-730 GCF_054177405.1 Leptonychotes weddellii
CTGTGTCTTACTTGGTGTGTGACCTTCATTCTAAGGGACTGTCTCTATAAATGAGGATAATGCTCTACTTCGTAGGTTTATATTGAGGATTAAATGATGCAACATGTTAAAGTGCATAGGTCATTCCAGACCATAGTGGATGCTTTAATTCCAGCTACTATTATTGTTTATTATGATTAGAAAAAAAATCTTATCTGACAGTCTGTAAATAGAAAGTTCAACTGAACTCTGAGAAATCTTTAAATTTATCAGAAAAATTTTTATCAGCTGAAAACATGGAGTAGTTGTTTGATGTTTTGACTTGATCCAAATCCTGAATAATTTTCAAAACTAATTTATAATATCTAAGCTGTTCAGTGACTTCCATCCTTTAAATTTTCTAAATACCTTTATTGAGGTATCATTGACACACAGTAAATTGTGCATATTTACATTGTAAATAAGTTTTTTTTTAAAGATTTTATTTATTTATTTGAGAGGGAGAATGAGAGAGAGAGAGCACATGAGAGGTGGGAGGGTCAGAGGGATAAGTAGTCTCCCTGCTGAGCAGGGAGCCCAGTGCAGGACTCGATCCTGGGACTCTAGGATCATGACCTGAGCCGAAGGCAGTCGCCCAACCAACTGAGCCACACAGGCGCCCAACATATTTACATTATACAATTTGGTAAGCGTTGACATATATATTTATACTTAAAAAAGCATCACTATAATCAAGATAAAGGACATATCC
>NW_028016653.1:0-730 GCF_054177405.1 Leptonychotes weddellii
AAAAATCTATATTTAGGAATATTATAATCAAACTGCAGAAAATCAAAGACAAAATCTTGAAAGAAGTCAGGTAGATGGGGGTGGGGATCTTACCACTAGAGGAAATAGGATAAGAATCACATCAACCTTCTCTTCGGAAGCCATGTAAGCAGGAAGAGGGTAGAGTGAAATACTTCAAAAGTTTTGAAAAAATACAGCCATCTACTTAGAATTCTGTATTCAGTAAAATTATCCTTCAAAAGTGAAGAAGCAGTAGACTTTCTCAGACAAACAAAAATTGGGGGAATGTGTTGCCAGCTTCAGAGAGAATGAAAATGATATAGGTTAGAAACACTATATATGAGTCTTAGAAAAGGAATAAATAAAAGGAAAATAAAATCTTGTCTTTTTCTTATTCTTAATCTAACAGATAACAGTTTGTTCAAAGTAATAATAGCAACAAAATATTTGGTGATCATATCTTATGGATAAGTGAAATAAATGACAACAGTGCTATAAGGGATGGGAGGGAGGACTTGGGATTATTCTTTTATAAGGTGCTTGCAGTTCCCATGAAGTGATATAGTGTTACTTGAAAGTAGACTTGTATTATTTGTAAATGTGTATTACAAACTCTCAGGCAACCACTTAAAAAAAAAGTTGTAATTTCTATGCTAAGACAGAAGAGAAAATGGGATATATAGTGATAATTAAAACCAGAGAAGGCAGAAGAATAGAGGAAGATAAAGAA
>NW_028016654.1:0-730 GCF_054177405.1 Leptonychotes weddellii
GTTGATTTTGAGCTTTCTTCTTTTGTCATATGTAACACTTAATGCTGTAAAATTTCCTCCTAGCTCTGTTCTTGCTGGAAGTTCTGATAATTTATACACTCATTTTCATTCACTTGAAAATGTCTTAAAATTTCTCTTGTGACTTCTTTTTTGAATTATGTATTATTTGGAAGTGTGTTGTGTAATTTTTCAAATACGGGAGGATTTCCCAGCTATCCCTTGGTTATAATTTCTAGTTTAATTATGTTGTGATCCAAGGACACGCTTTGTATGATTTCTCTTCTTTTAAATTTGTTGATGTGTATCTTGCAGCTCACTGCGGTCTGTCTTGGTGAATATTCCAGACTGTGCTGGAGAAGAATGTGTAGTCTCCTGCTCTGGATAGAGTGTTCTATATGTGTCAGTTAGGTCAAGTGGATTGATAGGGTTACTCAGGTAGACTTTGTCTTCACTGATTTCTCCCTGCTGGTATATTACTTACTGAAAGAGGGGTGTCAAAGTCTTTAACAAGAATTATGGATTTGTCAAGTTTCCTTGTTCTATCAGTTTTCACCTCATATATTTTGATGCTCTCTGTTTGGTGCTCACTTCTTGGTGATTGTTATGTCTTATTGTAGAAATGTTCCATTTATCATGATACAATGCCACTCTTCATCCCTTAGATTTTCCTCCCTCTGAAGTCTGACTTTTATAAAAATAGGATACTTCCTTAATATTTCCTTTGATTAAT
>NW_028016655.1:0-730 GCF_054177405.1 Leptonychotes weddellii
CCTGGAATGTAGGAGGCAAGTGGGTGGGCTTGGTATCTGGAAAGCAAACAGTGGCTCTTACTCAAGATAATGAGCTTCTAGTAGAGCATGTGACTCTTGATCTCAGGGTTGCGAGTTCAAGCCCCACACTGGGCGTGGAGCCTACTTGGAAAAAAAAAGAAGAAAGAAAGAAAGAAAGAAAGAAAGAAAGAAAGAAAGAAAGAAAGAAAGAAAGGAAGAAAGAAAGAAAGGAAGAAAGGAAGAAAGAAAGAAAGGAAGAAAGAAAGGAAGAAAGGAAGAAAGAAAGAAAGAAAGGAAGGAAGGAAGAAAGGAAGAAAGAAAGAAAGAAAGAAAGAAAGAAAGGAAGAAAGGAAGAAAGAAAGAAAGGAAGAAAGGAAGAAAGAAAGAAAGAAAGGAAGAAAGGAAGAAAGAAAGAAAGGAAGAAAGGAAGAAAGAAAGAAAGGAAGAAAGGAAGAAAGGAAGAAAGGAAGAAAGGAAGAAAGGAAGAAAGGAAGAAAGGAAGAAAGGAAGGAAGAAAGGAAGAAAGAAAGGAAGAAAGAAAGAAAGAAAGAAAGAAAGAAAGAAAGAAAGAAAGAAAGACAATGAGCTTCTTAAAAGTTTGAACCTCTTCCTAAATGAAAGAGGGGACTAACAACAGAAGGGGCCAGAGTCCCTAGGTGAAAGAGCAACTTCTGAACCATAGTCGAGTAGGAAGGGGAGGCAATTCAGCCTCCTGAGGAGAACTAAGGTA
>NW_028016656.1:0-11345 GCF_054177405.1 Leptonychotes weddellii
AGCAGGGAGCCCGATGCGGGACTCGATCCCGGGACTCCAGGATCATGACCTGAGCCGAAGGCAGTCGCTTAACCAACTGAGCCACCCAGGCGCCCTCTTTTTGCTGCTTTTTACTTCAAATTGGTCCCTTCTTATTTTGCTGTTGATCATTACTTGGAACCAAATGAGGAATTTTTTAAAATAACAAACATAGGAAAGTACCCAGTTATTTTGTTCCTCCTCCTCGATAATTGTTAAATCAGTCGTTCTCAAG
Source organism: Leptonychotes weddellii (assembly GCF_054177405.1). Lineage (NCBI taxonomy): Eukaryota > Metazoa > Chordata > Mammalia > Carnivora > Phocidae > Leptonychotes > Leptonychotes weddellii. The sequence continues at coordinate 254 of NW_028016656.1, forward strand.
TTGGCAGTACCGATAAATCTCCTGGGGTGTCTTTTAAAAATGCCAGGGTTGAAACTATTGTGTGAGATACCCCAATGGTGGATACCTGACAATTATGCATTTGGTAAAACCCTAGAACTGTACAACATAAAGAGTGAACCCTGATGTAAACTGTGGACTTTAGTTACTAATAACGTACCAATATTCATCAATTCATCAATGTTCATCAATTGTAATTAATACACCACACCAATGCAAGATATGAATAGTAGGGGAACCGTGGGGACAGGGGAGGGAGTATATGGCAGCTCTTTGTACTTTCTGCTCGATTTTTCTATAAACACAAAATTGCTCTAAAAAATATAAAGTCTATTAATTAAAAACAAACAGAACAACAAAACAACCCCAAGGCCTACTGCCCTTGGAGATTCTGGTAATTGGTCTGGAATGGAGCCAGGCTTAGATGTTCTTTAAAAGGATTCTAGGTGTTGCAACTGTATACCCATGGGTGAGCCACTATCTTAAATGGTAACTGAAGTCCCAGTAAGCTTTACCCAGACCAGTTAAATCACCCAGATCAATTAATTCAGATTTTCTGAAAGTGGGACTGGGGACTCCTCAGTTTACAAAAAAAATTCCCTAGATGACTGTAATGCACAGCCAGTCCTAGTTTAAAAGCAGATGGATAATGAGTTCAACTCTGGTCTGAACCCAGAAGACCTATGAGCGAGGCACCCAGGAATTTCCTCTTTGCAAATACATCTGGTCAAGGCAAGCAATGGAAAGTAACCACAATTGGTTCTGGTAGTTCTCAAAGGGTGGTCCTTGAGCCAGCATTATTGGCATTACCTGGGAATTTGTTAGAAATGCAAATTCTTTTTTTTTCTTAAAGATTTTATTTATTTATTTGACAGGGAGAGACAGCGAAGAGAGGGAACACAAGCAGGGGGAGTGGGAGAGGGAGAAGCAGGCCCTCCACCGAGCAGAGAGCCCAACACTGGTCGATCCCAGGACACCGGGATCACGACCCGAGGTCCTGGGATCATGACCGGAGCCAAAGGCAGGCAGGCAGACACTTAACAACTAGTTGAGCCACCCAGGCGTCCCAGAAATGCGAATTCTTGAGCTCCATCCCAGACCTACTGATCCTAAACTGAAAAGGGAAGGACACAGGAGGAGGGCCCAGCTGTCCCTGTTTTTTTTTTTTTTTTTTTAAGATTGATTTATTTATTTGACAGAGAGACACAGTGAGAGAGCGAACACAAGCAGGGGGAGTGGGAGAGGGAGAAGCAGGCTTCCTGCTGAGCAGGGAGCCCGATGTGGGACTCGATCCCAGGACCCTGGGATCATGACCTGAGCCGAAGGCAGACGCTTAACAACTGAGCCATCCAGGCACACCCCAGCTGTTCCTGTTTTGACAAGCCCTCCAGGTGATTTTGATGCACACCCACATTTGAGAACCACTACTCTTCCTGGTACCTGGATTTTGGCCTTGAGTACCTGGATTTGGGCCTTGCCCCTTGAGAAATGATAAACTGTAGCATTATACTTATAGATGACTTATTTTGCCAGAGCCCCCATATTAGCTGTAACATATTATTATTCCTAATGGAGTTCAAAGTTGTAATTAAAAACCAAAGTTATTTAAATGTGTAATATACCAAATTTTATTTCATTCACACCAGAGACTTTAATTATGCTACCAAGATAGACTTTTTTCTTTTGTTCTTTCCTCCCTCCCTTCCTTCATTCCTTCCTTCCTTTCTCTTTTGCCTGTGACTGGATAAAGTTTTTTTCCACCTCTATAGATATTTTTCCAAAATGCTATTTATTAAGAAAGTTTTAATTCTACCTAGGCCTACTCAAATAGCACTGTACAAACAAACACAGTACTACCTATCAGTGTGACTGGAGATCTTCAGTGTGCAAAAGAATCCCTAATAAAGAAATAGCTTAGAGGGTGAGGCTGATGTAAGACTGACAGAGTCATTCATAATCCCCAGTGCAAGAATTTTGAGTGGTTCTTTGCCTCACTTATTGACTTTATAATACATGCATTGGCAAAGAATCTCATTTACAACTTTACAACCTTAGGTATATGAGAATTCTCCAGTTCTTTGTTCTTTTGGATAGTGGCTTTTTTTTTTTTTTTAAAGATTTTATTTATTTGACAGAGAGAGACACAGCGAGAGAGGGAACACAAGCAGGGGGAGTGGGAGAGGGAGAAGCAGGCTCTCTGTGGAGCAGGGAGCCCGATGCGGGGCTCGATCCCAGAACCCTGGGATCATGACCTGAGCTGAAGGCAGACGCTTAACGACTGAGCCACCCAGGCGCCCCTTTTTTTTTTTTTTTAATAAATCATGTCATCTGCAAATAGTGACAGTTTAGTTCTTCCTTTCCAATTTGGATGCCTTTTATTTCTTCTCTTACCTAATTGCTCTGGCTGGGACTTCTAATACTAGATTGAATAAAAGTGGCGATAGTGGGCATTTTGTCTTGAGGAAAAGCTTTCAGTTTTTCAAGTATGATGTTAGCTGTGAGCTTGTCATATATGACTTTAATATGTTGAAGAACGTTCCCTCTATACCCACTTTGTTGAGAGTTTTTATCATAAATGGATGTTGAATTTTATCAAATGCTTTTTCTATATCCATTAAGAGGATCATATGATTTTTAATACCTCATTTTGTTAATGTGGTGTATCATACTGACTAACTTGCAGATGTTGAGCCAGCCTGACATCCCTGGAATAAATCCCACTCAATCATGGTGTATGATTTTTTTAAAGATTTATTTATTTATTTATTTATTTATTTATTTGAGGAGGGAGGAGCAGAGGGAGAGAATCTTCAAGCAGACTCCTGCTGAGTACAGAGCCCAATGTGGGGCTTGATCCCATGACCCATGAAATCACAACCTAACCCAAAACCAAGAGCCAGATGCTCAACCAAGGCACTCAGCGTATGATCCTTTTAATGTATTGCTGCATTCAATTTGTTAATATTTTGTTGAGGATTTTTAAATCTATGTTCATCAGGGATATTGGCTTGTAATTTTCTTTTCCTGTGGCATCCTTGTCTGGTTTTGGTAATGCAGGCTTCATAAAATGAGTTTGGAAGAGTTCCCTCCTGTTCTATTTTTTGGAAGAGTTTGAGAAGGATTCGTATTCATTCTTCTTTGAATGTTTGGTAGAATTCACCAATGGAGCCATCTGGTCTGGGGCTTTTGTTTGGGGGAGGTTTTGGATTACTGATTCAATTTCCTTACTAGTATTCAGATTTTCCATTTATTCATGATTCAGTCTTGGTAGGCGGTATGTTTCTAGGAGTTTATCCATTTCTTCTAGGTTGTCCAATTGTTGGAGTGTAATTGTTCACAGTTATTGCTTATGACCCTTTGTATTTCTGTGATATCAGTTGTAATAGCTCCTCTTTCATAGAAAACCCTAAAGACTCCATCAAAAAACTGTTTGAACTAATAAGCAAATTTGGTAACGTTGCAGGATACAAAATCAATACACAAAAATCTGTTGCATTTTTATGCACTAATAGTGAACCATCAGAAAGAGAAGTTAAGAAAACAACCCCATTTACAACTGCAACAAAAAAGAATAAAAGACCTAGGAATAAATATAACCAAGGAGGTAAAAAACCTGTATACTGAAAACTACAAGACATTAAGGAGAGAAACTGAAGATGACAAAAATTAATGGAAAGATATTCTGGGCTCATGGATTGCAAGAATTTACTACCCAAAGCAATCTACAGATTTAGTGACACCCCCATCAAAATTCTAATGGCATTTTTCACAGAAATAGAACAACAATCCTAAAGTTTGTGTGGAGCCACAGAAGACCCTGAATAGCCAAAACAATCTTGAGAAGGAACAAAAAAGCTGGATGCCTCACATTCCCTGACTTCAAACTGTATTACAAAACTATACTTATTAAAACAGTATGGTATCAGCATAAAAAAGACACAGGGGTCAATGATCGGAATAGATAGTCTAGAAATAAACCCATCCATATATGACCAATTAATTTATGATAAAGAAGACAAGAATATACAATGGGAAAGGGGTAGTCTCTTCAGTAAATGGTGCTGGGAAAACTGGACAGCCACAGGCCAAAAAATGAAACTAGACCATAATCTTATACCATACACAAAAATTAACTCAAAATGTATTAAAAACATGAATGTAAGACCTGAAACCATAAAACTTATAAGCTCCTTGACATAGGTCTTGGTGATGATTTTTTTAATCTGAGATCAGAAGTAAAAGCAACATAAGCAAAAATAAACAAGTGAGACTACATCAAACTAAAAAGCTCCTGCACAGCAAAGGAAACCAACAAAATAAAAAGGAAACCTACTGAATGGGAGAAAATATTTGCAAATCATGTATCTGATAAAGGGTTAATGTCCAAAATATATAATTATACAACTCAACAGCAAAAAAAGATCTGATTTAAAAATGGGCAGAAGATCTGAATAGTCATTTTTCCAAAGAAGGTAGATGGCCAATAGGTACATAAAAAGATGCTCAACCTCACTAGTGATCAGGAAAATGCTAATCAAAACACAGTGAGATATCAGCTCACCCCTGTTAGATTGGCTATTATCAAAAAAGCAAGAAATAACAAGTATTGGTGAGGATGTAGAGAAAAGGGAGCCCTCATGCACTGTTGGTGAGAATGCAAACTGTTGCAGCCACTGTGGAAAACAGTACGGAGGTTCCTCAAAAAATTAAAAATAGAACTACCACGTGATCCAGCAATTCCATTTCTGGGTATTTATGTGAATAAAACAAAACACTAATTTGAAAAGATACATGCACCCCCATGTTCATTGCAGCATTATTTACTATAGACAGGATATGGAAACAACCTAAGTGTCCATCGACAGATGAATGGATAAGGAAAATGTATACACACACACACATACACACACACACACACAGGAATATTATTCAGCCACAAAAAATGGTATTTTGTCATTCATGACAACGTGGATGGACCCCAAAGCCATTATGCTAAGTGAACTTAGTCAGACAGAGAAAGCCATACTATATGCTCTCTCTTATATGCAGAATCTAAAAAATAAAAAACCCCACAACCAAGCTCACAGAGTGTGGTTGCCAAAGGTGGGGGTTAGGTGGTGGGAGAAATGGTTGAAGGGGATCAAAAGATCTAAAAAATTTAAAAATTAAGAAAATATATAAATTTACCTACTCAGCATTTCTACTTCTAGGTAGTTATCCAGCAGATAAACTTCCATATGGGTGAAGTGGCAAACAAAACAAAACAAAACAAACCCTAGAAACAAAAAACACATCTCAAGGTTTGCTTCCGGGTAAGCAACTAAGGCATACATTTTCTCTGCACACCCCAAGTTATGATATGACTTAACACTTTCAACCTTACCACATCTGTTTCTTGGCTGATACTGAAAGTATCTGGGTCTGTGGCCCCCTTTCTAGGCATTCTGCTTTGCTTACGGGAAGTCCTGTGCCAGGTCTGTGGGAGGAGCACGTGGGGGAGGGAAATTTTGAGCAAGATCCCACAGGTGGACTCCTACCTCCTTCCTCTTCATTGTAGCCACACTCACTCCAAACTCCAATTGTGCTTCTCTGTGTTGGATTCTAGGCAGGTGTAATGGCTGCAGGAGTCCAAGTCTGGTTTTCCAAAGTGAGTCATAGCAGGGCCTGACCTTAAAAAAATAAAGATAAAAATAAAATAAAATAAATAAATAAATAAAATGAGACTTCGGCTCTGTACCATGATGAATGTCTCAGGCAGCATAGGGCCCTTCAAAGTGCAGTAGGCTCCCATGGGGTCTAACCCATTGTGGACACATAAACCTCTCACTGTCAAGGCCTTTGGTGGTGCCATGAATTCTGTTTACATACTGTTTCCCTGCCTATCATGGGGGCAGGAGAAGGTTTGGCGGGGCTGGGACCCCCAGTGTCACCTCATCTGAGATCTCAGCACCTTCTTGGTACAGCCTTGGAAGCTTGCATGTTCCCGGGGACTGGCTCCCTGTCTTCCTCCTTACTCTCAAAGGTGTGGGACTCACTCCTCTGTCTCTGGAATCCTTCCCCTAATCCCTAACCCAGCTCCTCTCAGTTAATGTGTATACTCATTGCCTAAAGAACTTGTTGAAAGAGTGTCCTGGGCCTTACCCACAGAGATTCTGATTCCAGAGGTGGCGTGGGGCCCATGAATTCATATTTCTAACTACCTCACAGGCTCCTCAGAGGATTACCCTTTCTGTAACACTGGCTAGGATGCCTTCAAAGGGTGGAAGTGCCTGAGAACAGCTTCTCTTGTCCACTAGGCAAAACCTCCCAAGGCAAAGAAACATCAAGCTCTGCACCTGCTTGAATTGGGGAGGGGTGTGGGGTGATGTGGGCACAGAGAGGAGAATAAACAAATTAGTATTTCAAAATAAATATTACCAACTAGAAATCATGAAATTAGGGTCTGCTACTAAAACATCACTTCTCTGATTTATATGTGACTACATGCATACTGAGATTCTGTTGAGACTGAAAAGAAAAAGTTTCAAAAGAAGCTTAAAATCCTTTTTCCTAGAAAAAGGACCTTCATGATGGCAAGGACTGTGGCTGTGTATATCCAGATAAGCACAGTGATGAATAATGAATGAAAGAAAGAAAAAGAAAGAAAGAAAGAAAGAAAGAGGGGGAGGGGCAGAGGGAGAGGGAAAGCAGGCTCCACGCCCAGCATAGAGCACAGATGCGGGCTCAGTCGCACAACCCTGAGATCATGACCTGAGCCAAAATCAAGAGTTGGGCACTTAACCAACTGAGCCACCCAGGTGCTCCTCTTTTCTCTATTTTAGACACTTTCTTTAATGCACTTGAATGATTTTATTTATAATACAATTAATATTATAAGCTTAAATAAAATCAGGGTTGCTAGGTCTACACAATCTTGCTAATTCTGCTTGGGGTGTGTAAGTGCATGTTGGATGAGTATAGGCCAGAGGGCACCTAGAGGTACAAAGAACAGATCTGTGCTAGTTTTCCTGGTGAGTGTGTCAAAGGTACTGTTCATTTGACCTCCCAGATGGATCACAGAGTCCCCGGAAGTACCTGCCCCAGGGTGAACTTCTACCGGACTCCACTCAAACCAGAAAACCCAGGGTAGCTCCTAAGAAGAAATCTCCCTAGGCTCATCTTAGTCTAAATCTAGGCCATGGTGGCTCCAGAATATGGGTCTAATATGGGTCAGGGGTGTTAGAGGTGTCTCTTAACGTTTCAGTCACTAAGAGAACACATAAATGTAGCACCAAAGCACAGAAGGGGGTAATTTAGTAATGTTGGTCATTAGGCTGTAAACTGGAACATTATCAAACTTCCTTTCCAGGAGTTGAATCAGACTATAATTAGACCCAGGCCTGGACACTCCTTTACACAATAGCCTATTTCTTTGTTTGTTTGGTTTTTGTTTTTTAACCTATTAGCTACCTCTTTGGTCTTTTGAACATTGCCGGCATTAAGAAATGATGGAAAAACCCGACTCCATTCTCCCAAAGTTCTCCATAATGAGTTTTCAGAAAGAAAATTTCTACAGGCCTTCCCGGGGGTTCCTGCTTATTTGTGATGCTAATTCCAGCATCCTCCCTCTGGACAGGTCAAGTTATCTGTAATACACCAGATCATGACTGTCGGAGGAAAGTACAATATGAGCTACATATATGTAAACTTAAATTATAGCCACATTAAAAAGGTAAAAAGAAACAGGTGAAATTAATTTTAATAATGTTTGACTCAGTTGAATATACTCAAAATATTTCAATATATACTCGGTATAAAATAATTGAGATTAGGGGTGCCTGGGTGGCTCAGTCGTTAAGCATCTGCCTTCGGCTCAGGTCATGATCCCAGGGTCCTGGGATCGAGCCCCGCATCGGGCTCCCTGCTCAGCGGGAAGCCTGCTTCTCCCTCTCCCGCTCTCCCTGATTGTGTTCCCTCTCTCGCTGTGTCTCTCTCTGTCAAATAAATAAATCTTTAAAAAAAAATAATTGAGATCGTTTTTTTTTTGTACTAAGTCTTTGGAATATAGTGTGTTTTACACTTCCAATACATCCTAATTAGGACTAGCCACGTTTCAAGTTAGCCAAATGTGGCTAACACTATTTTATTGGACAGTGCAGGACCAGGTGAATACAGGTAGATTACCTGAGACATTGCTGTGTGTCTAGCAAGAACAGATTACTTGTTAATGGACTCAAAATACAACTGTGTCTTGATGTCACATACAGGTCTTAAAATATCTTTCAAACAATTTACTCAATCAAGCTTCTTTCTCAAGTACCAAAGATCTTAGTTTCCAGGATTTTTATGTGCCTAGTATCTCCTGTTTTCAAAAATATGATTCTCTAACAAATTTTCCTAAATAGATCAAGGGAAACTTTGTCTTACTGCCATTTGCAAATTTAACTCCAGTATATGAAATAACTAATTCACCAGATGATGAAAATTATGAGGTTGGATATTTACAAAAACACTTGAATAAAACCTTTCTTTATCCTTGTGAAATAAGCAGGCTATGACTCCCTACAAACTCTATTAATACATAGATTTGTAAATGGTTGCTAAAAGCCCGTAAACATGGGGTGGGTAAGGCAGCAAGCAAGGTGCTGGCTGTGATTTGTAAGTTCTTAAGTGCATCCCTGGGCCTGGGTCACCCCAGTGATTATAGCTTGTGTTAGCAGAGCCTGTTAGACCACGTTATAGTTCACCATGGCAAGGAAGTCTTCCATTTCCCCGTTTGTGGATTTCACTGTTCTTTTGGAAACAAGCGATACATTTATTCATTTATACCCATAAAATGAGCTACTCTTCTGAGTACATCTATGAGAAAAGGCAAGGTTCTTCATTAATCCTATTTAGATAATCAGTTAAGAGAGAAATCTAACAACAAAATAAAGAAATAAAAGAAGGCATGTGACACTCTCATCTGCCAATAGGCAAAATGCGCTCTCTCCTTCCTGAATTTTTGGTTAGTCTTTGGAAATACCTGTTTATAGTAAGGCAAATAAATAGAACTCCATTTTGTAGATAACTGTTATATATTTCTTTAGGGGATTTTTTCTGTTTCATCTAGGACCTTTTTATTGCTGTAAGGTTAGTAGTAATGTCCCAGCTTTCATTCCTGATTTAGTAATTTGAGCTCTTTTTTCTTTGTCAGTCTAACTAAAGGTCTATCAATTTTATATTTTGTTTGTATTTTCAAGGAGCCAGCTTTTGGTTGCATTGATTTTCTCTATTTTTTTTCCTGTTATCTATTTTATTCATTTCTGCTGTAAGCTTTATTAAATTTTTTCTTCTGCTTGCTTTAGGTGACATTTACTTGTCTTTTTCTAGTTTCTTAAGGTGAAAGTTTAGGTTATTGATTTAAGACCTTTCTTCACTAAAAGCATTTATAGCTATACATTTCTCTTTAAGCACTGCTTTAACTCCATCCCATAAATTGTGGTATATTGTTTTTCATTTTCATTCATCTCAAAATATTTCTGAATTTTTCCCTGTTTTTTATTCTTTGACTCATAGGTTATTTATGAGTGAGTTGTCTAATTTCTACATATTTGTGTATTTCCCACATTTCTGTTGCATTTTTTAATTTAATTCCATTGTGCCTGGAGAACATACTTTATACTATTTTAATTATTTTATATTTCCTGGGAATTGTTTTGTGGGCCAGGATATGGTCTGTTTTGGGGAATGTTACATGCGCACTTGAGAGGAATATACATTCTGTTCTTGTTGAGCATAGTCTTCTATAGATGTCTCTTAGCTGTCTTATAGTGTTATTCAAATCTTCATTTCCTTGTTAATCTTTTGTCTAGTTTTTCCATTCATTATTTGAAGTAGGGTAATGAAGCCTATAATTATTATGGTTGAACTGTTTCTCCCATTAGCTCTGTCAGATTTTGCTAAGTGTATTTTAGCGCTCTATTGTGAGGTGCATGTACGTTTATAATTGTTATGCCTTCTTAATGGATTGATCCTTTTGTCATTATAAAATGTCCTTTGTTTCTTGTAACAATTTTTGCCTTAAAGTCTATTATGTCTGATATTACTATAGCCACTCCAGCTTTCGTTGGTTACTGTTTGCATGGTATATGTTCTTCCATTCTTTTAATTTCAACTTATTTGTGTCTTTGGCTCAAAAGTATGTCTCTTGTAGAAGTACATAGTTAGATCATGATTGTTTGTTTAAGAAATGCCTTCTGCCATTCTCTGCCTAATGGAGTGCTAATTTTATTTATATTTAATGTAATTATTGATAAAGTAGTAACATTACTTTAAGTAATGAAGTAGGATTTACATCTACTAATTTACTAATTGTTTTCTATATATCTTACATCTTTTCTCTTTTTCATTTCCTCTGTATGACCAGCTTTTGTGTTAAATAGACATTTTTCTAGTTTACCGTTTTAATTCACTTGTCATTTATTTTAGAACATTTTACAAGTTATTTTCTTACTGGCTGCCCTAGGGATAACAATTAACATAACAATCTAATTGTGATTAATACCAACTAAATTTTATAAGAATATAAAAACTTTGCTCCAATATAGCTTTGTTCTCTCTTCCCTCCTTTTTGCAGTTATTCTCATACAAATTATATCTTTATAATTATAAGCCATCAATGGAGTTTTATAATTACTGCTTTATGCACTTGTGCTTTGAATCATGAAGAAGAAAAGAGTTATAAACAAAGAGCACAATTAAACTGTCTTTTTTTTTTTTTTTAGATGTAGTGTTCCATGATTCATTGTTTGTGCATAACACCCAGTGCTCCATGCAGAACGTGCCCTCTTTAATACCCATCACCAGGCTAACCCATCCTCCCACCACCCTCCCCTCTAGAACCCTCAGTTTGTTTCTCAGAGTCCATAGTCTCTCATGGTTCATCTCCCCCTCCGATTTCCCCCCCTTCATTCTTTCCCTCCTGCTACCTTCTTCTTTTTTTTTTTTTTAACATCTATTGCATTATTTGTTTCAGAGGTACAGATCTGAGATTCAACAGTCTTGCACAATTCACAGCACTTACCAGAGCACATACCCTCCCCAGTGTCTATCA
>NW_028016657.1:0-729 GCF_054177405.1 Leptonychotes weddellii
TCTAATGGGTATGGATATAACCAAGATGTCAGAAATAGACTTCAGAGTAACAATTATAAAGGCAATATCTAGGCTTGAGAAAAATATTAACAACAATATAGAATCTCTAAGGGCACAAATGAGATCTAATCAGGCCAAAATTAAAAATGCTATAAATGAAATGCAGTCTAAACTGGATACTCTGACTGCCAGGGTAAACAAGGCAGAATGAACTAGTGAGCTAGAGGATAAGATGATAGCAAAGAAGGTGCGCCTGGGTGGCTCAGTTGGTTAAGTGACTGCCTTCGGCTCAGGTCATGATCCTGGAGTCCTGGGATCGAGTCTCGCATTGGGCTCCCTGCTCAGCAGGGAGTCTGCTTCTCCCTCTGACTCTCCTCCCTCTCATACTCTCTGTCTCTCATTCTCTCTCTCTCAAATAAATAAATAAAATCTTAAAAAAAAAAAAGATAGCAAAGAAGGAAACCAAGGCAGCATGGGAAAAATAAATTAAAATGAAAGGGATCAAATTGAGAGAGATTAGTGACTCAGTGGAACATCCAATATCAGAATTATTGGGATCCCTGAGGTTTTGGAAAGAGAGAAAGGACTAGAAAATATCTTTGAGCAATTTGTAGCTGAGAACTTCCCTAATCTGGGGAGTGAAACAAACATTCGAGTCCTAGAGGCAGAGAGGACCCCTCCCAAGATAAAGGAAAACAGGCCAATGCCCTGGCATGTAATAGTAAAAGT
>NW_028016658.1:0-729 GCF_054177405.1 Leptonychotes weddellii
GGAGGAGTAGGAGACCTGGATTTCGTCTCCTCTCAGGAATTCAGCTGGATAGGGATCAAACCATTCTGAACACCTACAAACTCAACAGGAGATTGAAGAAAAGAATAGCAACAACTCTCTGAACAGAAAAGTGACCACTTTCTGGAAGGTAGGACGTGCGGAGAAGTGATTCCCAGGCGATATTTGAAAGGATAGACGGCGGGGGAGGGGCCCCGTCAGCCGCTTCTGGCAAGTGATAGAACCACGGAACACAAAATCGGAACTTTTAAAAGTCTGCTCCACTGAGGGGCGTCACTCCGGTGGCTAAGCTGGGGGTGGAACCCTCGCGGGACAGTGTGGTCTCAGGACCCTCAGGGTCACAGAAAGACCGGGGGTGCCTGAGTGGGGCAGAGCTCCCAGGTATCGGAGCAGGGAAGCCGGCTGCAGAGACGGAGCCCAGGCGCGGGCCCTCAGCTCGGGGTTGCCCTAAACCGTGATCCGTGGCACAGTTGGGCCACTGCTCCTCCAGCAGGGACCCAACAAGCGGCAGATGTGGGGAGACTCATCTTCCTCCCCCGGGAGGAGCGGCACGGGAGCGCACCACAGGGATCTGCTGGGTTTGGAGACTCCACACGGGGTCGGGTGCCAGAGATAGAAATGCTCGGTCACAGGCCGGGTGAGCACAGAGTGTGGCCGGAGACTGGGGAGACGGGAGTGAGTGACTGCTTTTCTCTGGGGGCTCACTAAGGA
>NW_028016659.1:0-729 GCF_054177405.1 Leptonychotes weddellii
GAGGCGGAAACCCGGTGGGCCGGGGTCCTGCCGGTGAACTGCAACCCCCGGGGGTGGAAACCCCAAACGGCGGAGTCACGCGCGAATTGGGAGCGGCTGGCGGTTTTAGAAGCACAAAGGACAGAGACGTGCCCCGACCTGGAGGCAGGACAGGGAGCGCTGCGGAGGGACGCACAACCCAGGATGCTGCAGTTTATAGCAGCACGAACAGAAATGGAGATGGTGTGGCCTGCAGAGCTCACTGAAGAACAGACTGAGGTCTCTCCGCTCTGCGGCAGAGGGCAGGAAACGGTCTCTTCTGCTCTGACTCACTGAAGAGACGCGGAAAGCCGCCAGGGAAAGGCGTCAGAGAACAAAAGCCCCAAAGACTGATTCCCACTGAGCCCATCCCCCGCCACAGGGGCGCCGAGCAACTCCGCCCAAACAGGGTTGCCTGAGTAACAGCACGGCAGGCCCCACCCACAGAAGACAGGCTGGGAAAACAAGAGGCCAGCAACCCTAAGGTCCCAAGAAAACAGGTGCATCTTGCGTGGGTTCTGGTCAATAATTTCGACTCTATACATTCCCTCAAACACCCATCAACAGAATGACTAGGAGGAGGAGCCCCCAAAACAGAAAAGACTCAGAGATTATGACTTATGCTGCAGATTTACAAATGGATGCAGATATAACCAAGATGTCGGAGATGGAATTCAGGCTAGCAATTGTGAAGACAATGGCTAGAATGGA
>NW_028016660.1:0-729 GCF_054177405.1 Leptonychotes weddellii
AGATATTTCACTTTTTACTTGTAAAACAATTAGCTGTGACTTGATAAAATGAAACAAGAAAAAGAAAATAAATCAAGGGAATATAGGGAAGATAGGATCAATTCAGGAAGAGATGGGTATAAAAAGATATTACACAGAAGGAAGTGGTTAAATTTATTACAGCAGGGCGCCTGGGTGGCTCAGTTGGTTAAGCGACTGCCTTTGGCTCAGGTCATGATCCTGGAGTCCCTGGATCGAGTCCCGCGTCAGGCTCCCTGCTCGGCAGGGAGTCTGCTTCTCCCTCTGACCCTCCCAACCCTCCCCCCTCTCAAGTGCTCTCTCTCTCAGTCTCTCTCTCTCAAATAAATAAATAAAATCTTTAAAAAAAATTTATTACAGCAAATGGGCAAGAATTAGAAGAAAGGAAAGGGAGAAAGCCATTAACAGAGTATCTTCAGACTCATTTGTAAAATTGCCATTGGTGATGTTAACCAAACTTAATGGGTGAAACTCTTTGGTGCTATGGTATTGTTTATCTTCCTTATGGATAATGTCTCTATGACTCAACACTGAGAAGTAGAAACAATGGATTAGTTATCTCTGTGATCATTCCTAGTGCACTGTATAAAGGAGATATACAATACATGCTATGGGTTATATAATAATAGTCAAAATGGTTCCTACTCTCTCTTTCACAAAGGAAATATATTAACTTGAATTTATTGCATTGTCTTCATTAAAAAAAGATGC
>NW_028016661.1:0-729 GCF_054177405.1 Leptonychotes weddellii
GATGAACCATGAGAGACTATGGACTCTGAGAAACAAACTGAGGGTTCTAGAGGGGAGGGGTGTGGGGGGATGGGTTAGCCTGGTGATGGGTATTAATGAGTGCACGTTCTGCATGGAGCACTGGGTGTTATATTCAAACAATGAATCATGGAACACTACATCCAAAACTAACGATGTAATGTATGGTGATTAACATAACATAATAAAATAAAATTAAAAAAAAAGAAGGCATTACATGAAGGTTGAGAAATGTTAAATACAAGCATTCACATATGTTCCTCCTCTCCTGCCCCAAGCAAACAAACATACACACACTTTGTGAAAGACTGTGTAACTCCACATTGTTTCCTGTTCCTCAAGCTGGAACAACTGATTAGAGCAATGAGCTCTGACTCAGCGCTTTATTTAACTAAACATGAACTGTTGACATCTCTCATTAACTCTGGTTTCCTTTTTCCTATCAGTTAAATTGAAGTTTTTTACTTAATGTAAGATATGAGGTTTCTGTCTCAGAGCTTCCTAAGACTGGCTACTTTTTTTTTTTTTAAAGATTTTATTTATTTATTTGAGAGAGAGAGAATGAGAGAGAACACATGAGAGGGGATAGGGCCAGAGGGCAAAGCAGACTCCCTGCCGAGCAGGGAGCCCGTTGCAGGACTCGATCCCGGGACTCCAGGATCATGACCTGAGCCGAAGGCAGTTGCTTAACCAACTGAGCCACCCAGGCAC
>NW_028016662.1:0-729 GCF_054177405.1 Leptonychotes weddellii
GGCCTCTTGTTTTCCCAGCCTGTCTTCTGCGGGAGGGGCCTGCCGCACTGTGACTCAGGCAACCCTGTTTGGGCGGAGTTGCCCTGCGCCCCTGTGGCGGGGGATGGGCTCAGTGGGAATCAGTCTTTGGGGCTTTTGTTCTCTGGCGTCTTTCCCTGGAGGCTTTCCACGTCTCTTCCCGAGTCAGAGCAGAAGAGACCATTTCCAACCCTCTGCCTCAGAGCAGAGAGACCGCAGTCTGTTCTTCAGTGAGCTCTCCAGGCCACACTGTCTCTGTCTCTGTCCGTGCTGCTATAAACAGCAGTGTCCTGGTTTGTGCGCCCCTCCGCAGCGCTCCCAGTCCTGCCTCCAGGTCAGAGCACGTCTCTGCCCTTTGTGCTTCTAAAACCGCCAGCCGCTCCCAGTTTGCACAGGCGCGACCCCGCCGCTCCGGGATTCCGCCCCAGGGGCTGCCCTAAAGTCCTTTCCCCACCGCTACCAGTCTACGAGTCTGTGCCCGTCCGCAGCGCACGAGGCTGTCTCTCACCGGCGGTGTAGGATCCCCACGGCCAGGCTCCCTCCTGCTGCCGTTTATCCTCCGATACCTGCCCGCAGGATCACGGCTCTCCGCTTCGTACCTCAAAACCAACCGCCTGCGATATTCTGTTTGTAGAGATCCAGATCTTCTTACATCTCAGGCTGGTTTCATGGGTGCTCAGAGTGGTCTGGTAGATATCCAGCTCAATTCCG
>NW_028016663.1:0-729 GCF_054177405.1 Leptonychotes weddellii
GTGAGCCTGAGTGCAGTATCGCAAGCTGCTCTGCGCCCCAATCCCCCAGCTCTACGATGTAGTCTGGAGTTACGACGTGTGGATTAAACAGCACTGACGAACACCGAGCACTCAGCGCGGTGCCTGGCACAAAGTCAGCGAGTGCTCAACGACTCTTGGCTACCGTTCTTGTGGTTTAACCTTCCCCTGAAATCAGTTTTACGAAGTAAAATGAGTTCTGAAGCCAGGCTTGCAGAGTGATGCTGGCCTTCTTACCGCTGGAGTCTGAGTCACAGTCAGAGTCACTGTCGCTATCATCAGAATACTTCTTGTGTTTTCTTTTAGAAGATTTTTTCTTTCTCTTTTTCTTGGACCTTTCTTTCGAACGACTAGACTTCCTCTTCTTCTTCTTCTTCTCTTCTACATAAAATACAAATATCAAATTAACTTCTAACAAGTATTACGATCATCAATTTTATTGTATTTGAAATACTGAAAAAGAACAGATGACAGGCAACTTGAGTACAAGCAAAGTCTATCGTTCGACTATTTATAAACATTTTTTTCAACTTCTCAATACAGCAGCTCTGTAGTATTTTAAAAAAATACCTTCTGAAGTAGAAGCTGAAGTGGTGCTTTTCTTTGGCTCATCATCCTCTACTGGTGTGTGTTCATCAGAGCTGAATTTAAAGAAGATGGTTGTAAGAATCAGAAAAGTGATAAAATGTGAATCATGGAGTATAAAAATAT
>NW_028016664.1:0-729 GCF_054177405.1 Leptonychotes weddellii
CAGCTGAATTTTCTTTAATGCAACACATTTTTATTTTTTTTTAAAGATTTTATTTATTTATTTATTTGAGAAAGAGAGAGTGAGAGAGATCACAAAGGGAGAGGGAGAAGCAAACTCCCTGCTGAGCGGGGAGCCTGACACGGGGCTCGATCCCAGGACCCTGAGATCATGACCTAAAGGCAGATGCTTCACCGACTGAGCCACCCAGGCCCCCCTAATGCAACAAATCTGTAAAGCCTGGCTCCTGATGGGAAGGTAGCTGAGAGTAACTAGTCAGGAGATGCTACATGGTACGAATAATGACCGATGCGAGTGAGGTGATGCCGGGGAGCTCCTGGGGCCCGAGCAGTGACAGAGCTCAGCCCCCGTTGCTTCAGAGGGGGTCGGGGAAGCCCGGGCCCCGCCCCAGCGAGCCAGCACCAGCCGGCCCCCGGGAGACCTCAGCCTGAAATGCCAGGCCTCTGGGAGGTGTCCAGACCAGGCGAGAGAAAGGGCAGCTGTGCCGGGTGACAGGCATTCTGACACATCCTCTTGCTCACCTCCCTTTGCACTGTGTTTTGAAGGGGAGTTTTCACCAACTTTGTAAATTTTAAAATGGGGACAGAATTCAAGCCGGTCTGGAGAGCAAGGAGCTGGAGCTTCTAGAGAAGCAAGTTTCCACCGGGCAGGGCCCAGCCTCCCACACCCCCTGGCTGTCCAGGCCCCTCCTGGCAAATACACATTACAGGG
>NW_028016665.1:0-729 GCF_054177405.1 Leptonychotes weddellii
TTTCACAAAATATTTGCTTCATCCATCAGGGAGAGAGGCTGTATTTGGCCACATAAAAACTCCATCACTTTAATATTCAGAGTGTACCTTCCTTTGAGTTAATGAATAATTTAAAATTTTCATCTCATCTGTTTATTAATTAGTTGCCTGTTTTCAAAAGCTTTAAATGACACCAGCTCAGGCATCTTGTCCTTTGTGGTAGGGCTCTGAGAGAGTGCATGTCAGAGAAGCTTGGTTTGGAGCCCCACTGACTTTTCTGACATTTAAAACAACAACAACCCCCCCCCCCCCCACACACACACACAAACCTCCTCTCCAGTTTTGTTTTGTTTTTTTAAGTTCAGGGAACTTGAAATGCTAAAAGCAGATGCCCAGAGACACATAGACTATAGGACTTAGAATTTTAAGAGGCATTCCAAAGCTTCCAAGAGACAAATCTGGCTTTAGAGTAGATGATTCTTACTTTTCATAAACCATGTATCCAGTCCCTAGTCACAGTCAAAAATAATTTGTATTAAAAAATACAAAGTCAAATATGAAGTCATGAAATAATCAATTCCCTTTCAGCCTGTATTCTTGCTTCCGGTGTGAGACTCTGGGCTGTATTCCTAGCACTGCTCTAGTCACTGTGGTCTTGATAACTCAGAATGAAAATTTCTCTGGGGCTTATCCTTACTGCCCTAAGACTCTACTTACACCATGAAAAGCCAATGGTGCAGAATGTTTGAG
>NW_028016666.1:0-729 GCF_054177405.1 Leptonychotes weddellii
ATTCTCAGTGGACAGGCAGGCATGATGCTTTTGAAATTTTAGTGGACCTCCTATAAGCACTTGTTTTATGTTTAGATGGTATAAATAGTGATACAAATATTAGATGGAATAACTATATAGCTGGTCGAGCTTTTGTACTTTGTAGTGCAGTAACAGATTTTGATTTCATCGTTACCATTGTTGTTCTTAAAAATGTTCTTTTACTAGAGCCTTTGGGAAAAACCTTCAAGGGCAAACCTCCGATGTCTTCTTTGCAGCCAGTTGCTTGACTGCAGTGCTGCATTCACTAAATGAAGTGATGGAAAATATTGAAGTTTATCATGAATTTTGGTTCGAAGAAGCCACAAATTTGGCAACTAAGCTTGATGTTCAGATGAAACTCCCTGGGAAATTCCGCAGAGCCCAGCAAGGTAACCTGGAATCTCAGCTCACTTCTGAGAGTTACTATAAAGAAACTCTAAGTGTTCCAACAGTGAACACGTTATTCAGGAACTGAAAGATATATTCTCAGAACAGCACCTCAAAGCTCTTAAATGCTTATCTTTTGTACCCTCTGTCATGGGACAGCTCAAATTTAAATTGGAGGAGCACCATGCTGACATGTACAGAAGTGACTTGCCCAATCCCAACACACTCTCAGCTGAGCTGCATTGCTGGAGAATCAAGTGGAAACACAGAGGGAAAGATATAGAGCTTCCATCCACCATTTATGAAGCCCTGCATCTACCA
>NW_028016667.1:0-11345 GCF_054177405.1 Leptonychotes weddellii
TTTTTTGTCTTATGGTATCGCTTATCTCTCAAATTCTGCCCTCGTGATGCAGTAGTTGTTTATCTCTCTTTTTCTCAGCTTCTTTATTTTCTATCATTTGGTCTTCTATATCACTGATTTTCTCTTCTGCCTCATTTATCCTAGCAGTTAGAGCCTCCATTTTTGATTGCACCTCATTAATAGCCTTTTTGATTTCCACTTGGTTAGATTTTAGTTCTTTTATTTCTCCAGAAAGGGTTTCTCTTATAACTTCCATGCTCTTTTCAAGACCTGCTAGTATCTTTAAAATCATCATTCTGAATTCTAGTTCTGACATTTTACTAATGCCCGTATTGATTAGGTCCCTGACAGTTTGTACTGCCTCTTGTTCTTTTTCTTTTTGAGGTGATTTTTTCTGTCTTGTCATTTTGTCCAGAGGAGAATAGAAGAATGAGAGAACAAAATCCTGACACAGTAACAATGACCCCTGAAAATATACACTAAACAAATCAGAAGAGACCTGAAACCAGGGGAAAAGAAAGGGAAAGAAAAAAAAAAAGAAAAAGATAAAAACAATCAAAAACAAAACAAAACAAAAACAGAATATGATCAAATATGATCAGGCTGGTGCATAGATCAGTGCCACACACTAGATTTTGGGCGTATTTTGTTTTGTTAGAAGAAGGTGTGTCCAAAATTTTAAAGAAAGAAACACTCATATATGTACAAAATTAAGGGTTAATACGATGAAGGGATGGAATATGATTGTAAAGATGAAAATTAATAAAAGATTTTATAAAAGGAATTGGTAAGACAGAAGTTGGTTGAACAAAGAAAGAAGAGGATTTAAAAAAAAAAGGAGAGAATGTGATCAGGCAGGAGACTAAAACAAAGCCATAAACTAGAGATTTAGGGTATATTTTGATCTGTTATAAGAAACTGTATCTCAAAATTTTAAGGAGAGAGCAACTTATATATATATACACCAAAAATAAGGTTAACTACTATGAAGGTATAGAATATGACTCTAAAAATGAAAAATAAAAATTTTTTAAAAAAGAGATTGATAAGATGTTGGTTGAAAAAGGGAAAAAGAAAAATTCAAAAAAGAAAAGAGAAAAAAAATTAACTTTGAAAGACTAAAGAATCATGGGAAAAAAGCCATGAATTCTATGTGCAGAATTCCCATAGCGCTGGAGTTCTGCTGTTCTCATTGATCGGTCAACTTGGTCTTGGCTGGCTGTTCTTGCTGATCTTCTGGGGGTGGGGCCTGTTGCCGTGGTTCTCAGATATCTTTGCTGGAGGCATAATTGCCCCACCCTTGCCAGGGCTGGGCTAAGTAATCTGCTCAGGTTTGCTCTCAGGAGCTTTTGTTCCCTGCAAGCTTTCCGAATGGCATGGGAGGACAAGAGTGAGAATGGTGGCCTCCCAGTCTCTGCCCTGGAGAGCCGAGAACTCAGGGGCCCCAGTCCTCAGTGAGCCTCCAGAGAAAAGCAGGCAGCCACTCCTGTCTCCCTGGCTGCACTCTGTGCTTACCTGGCCTGTGACCCAGCATTTCTATCTCTGGCACCCGACCCCGTGTGAGGTCTCCAAACCCAGCAGATCCCTGCGGTGTGCTCCCGCACCACTCCTCATGGGGGAGGAAGGGGAGTATCCCCGGAGCTGCTGCTTTTTGGGTCCCTGCTGGAAGAACAGTGGCCTGACTGCTGCGGATCATGTTTTATGGCAACCCCAAGCTGAAAGCCCACTCCTCAGCTCTGTCTCTGTAGCTGGCTTCCCTGCTCCAATACCTGGGAGCTCTGCCACATTCAGGCACCCCTGGTCTTTCTGTGACCCCGGGGGTCCTCAGACCACACTGTCCCAGCAAGGGTTCCACCCCCCGCTTAGCCACTGGAGTGATGTCCCTCAGCAGAGCCGACTTCTAAAAGTTCTGATTTTGTGCTCTGCTGCTCTATCACTTGCCAGTAGCGGCTGATGGAGGCCCCCTCCCCCACCATCTATCCTCCCAAATATCACCTCGGATTCACTTCTTCACACATCCTACCTTCCAGAAAGTGGTCGTTTTTCTGTTCAGAGAGTTGTTGCTATTCTTTTCTTCAATCTCCTGTTGAGTTCGTAGGTGTTTAGAATGGTTTGATCCCTATCCAGCTGAATTTCGGAGACCAGACGAAATCCAGGTCTCCTACTCTTCTGCCATCTTGCTCCTCTCCCCAAGATTTTATTTATTTATTTGACAGAGAGAGAGAGTGTGAGAGAGGGAACACAAGCAGGGTGAGTGGGAGAGGGAGAAGCAGGCTTCTCGCTGAGCAGGGAGCCTGGTGTGGGGCTTGATCCCAGGACCCTGGATCATGACCTGAGCCAAAGGCAGTCGCTTAATGACTGAGCCACCCAGGCACCCCTTCTGTACAGTTTCATTGACTTCACAGTCTTGCTTGAAACCAGTCACATGCCTGAATGGCCATTATGACCTGAAAATGTACCCCTTACTGAACAGTATTTTTTTCATTAGCAAGTAGGGTTGTCGTCTATGAACCTGCTGTACCTAGAGTTTTTCAGTTTCCTGCTCTCCGCTCAATATGTCCCTACCCATAACAACTAACCATTTGATCCTGCTGCTGTTCAGGCAATTATTTGATTCTTTAGAACATTCCTTCAATCTGGAGTGACCTTAGAATAATCTTAACTGTACTTGTCAAAATACCTACAGGAGAGAGACAGCAGGGTCAAATCAGGATAATTCAAGGAACAGGTGGCAGATTGTATTTAGCAAAGATGAGCACCCTGTTGGGTGTGTGTGTGTGTGTATGTGTGTGTATCTCATCCCACATGCTTCTCTTACATGTGAAGTTGACATACTTCCATCAAGAGGTAGAATCTGTGTTCCCTCCTCTTAAAACTGGGGGCTCTTTTAAACTACCTAGATCAACAGAATGCAGAAGTGATGCTCTGTGAATTCAGAGGTGAGGCCATAAAAGGCAATAGGATACTCTCTGTCTCCATCTCTTTCTCTTTCTCTTTCTGTCACACACACACACACACACACACAAAATGGGAAAATCCAGGTGCCACATTCAAAAAGCACCACAGAGAGACCCATATGGGGAGAAATTGAGGTCCTCAACTAATAGCACCAATCTATCCACCATGTGAGTAAAGCACCATGAAACTGTATCATCTAGTCCCAAATGCAACCACAAGAGAGACCCTATGTGTGACCTCCCTTGCCAAGCTCTTCTCAAATTCTTGACAAACAGGAACTGTGAAAGCTAAGACATGATTATTACTTTAAGCTCTTACCTTTGAGGGTGATTTGTTAAGGTGTTGTAGGTAATCAAACAGAGAGTTTAATAAAGAGACTATTCAAAAAGCTATGGACAGGCTGAGGATAATGACAAGAGGTGGTACAGTATTCTGGAGCTTCTAGTAACCAGGCTGGTACCACTCCACGGCATTGGGAGCACAGAGCTGTAGAGAGAGATCTACCTGGAGAGAAGCAATGATCTTTGGTCAAGGGATGCAGCCAGCCCAGTGCAGTCCTCAGGGAACTGGGGGGAATAACACCTCAGCCTCATTGTCCTTCTCTTTCACATCTCTGGCTGAGTGGCTCCACATTGGCCACTGGCCAAAGGCAAGCATTAGAGGATGAGTTGGCCTTCAATAAACAACAATACTGGGTGATATGTTGATATGTTTGATTAGCTGGAAATACATGTAAGGAAGAAGCAGGTTTTTAACTAGGTAGGTCTTGTAATGATTCATATTTTTTATCTATTTTGAGTCTTACTAGACAACCTAGTACTGTCATTGTTCAATAATCCTACCTGTACTAGCCATCAAGGGTACCACTAGCTTTAACATTGTATATCTTTCCTTTCTGTGAACTGTCAACAAAGAGGGAACTACATTAGTTGGAGAGCTCTAATCCCTTGAGATGCCAGAGAGGATTTTATTAGCCAAAATATTTTATCCAGTCAATTCCAGTTTCTCTCTCACTTTGGTCTTACACTGAGGTCTTTCCTTTGATATTTCTTCCTTCTGTCCTGTCTATAGTTCTGCTACTTATATCCTCAGACAGTGTGTTTGGGTCATCTCCATGATCTCACCATCCACTTATTGTTTAAATGCCTAATGTACCTTGTGTTCCAGCAAGCCAAACTTCATGGGTCAATGCACTTTCCATCCCCTAATGTCCCTAAATCTATCAAGACTTCCTTTGTATCTTCCTTTCATTCACTATCTGGCATAATAAATCAGAACCATCAGCAAATTTTTCTCACTTGGCTCGATATTCTTCTAAAAACATCATTAGAACCTAGATTCTCAACCAAGACTGAGAATATGATTTTCATTCTGAGTAACTTGATAAGAAATCTCACTGGGGGAGATGATGCTAAATAATGTGTAAGGTTGGTCATGTTTGGTGTCCTAGAAACTTCCTTTGTCTTTAAATGACAATCATGACCTTTTATTCATTATATAATGGCATTTATTATGTCAACAGTGCTATGTTAGATGATGCAAGGAAGAAATGAGCAATCATATATCCCCAAGAAAGTATATTTAATCAATGACCAAATTTCTCCTTTATTTTATTCTCCTCATAATGAACCTCATTTAGAAAAGACCTTGTAGATCATTAATCGTATTGGCCAAAGAGAAGCCTGTTTATATAACTGCAATAGATGTTACAGATGTTGATAGACACTCATCTGCTTTTATGACACAGGGAGACTATGGTTCAAAGGCATAGAGGCTTAACTGAGGTTTTACAACTACTTGGTGGTGAGAAGAAATGATTTTCATATCTCTCCAGGATTTCCAGTTCAGTATTATTTCACATTAAACTGAGTATCTTTGCTCTAAAAGTTGTGTGGTTTTTCACATCCATAAAGCCAACATGTCTTTTGATGAACCTCAATAAGTTTAAAGGAGAAATCATTTTTTTACAGAAGATACAGTGTTCTGCACACACTAGGTATTCAGTAATTATTTGCTGAATGAATCAATGACGAACCTTCAGATAAAACCAGTTAAGTTCTGTTTCCTTTTTCTTCAAGTCGGGGTTGTGCAATGTTATCCTCAATTCAACCCTAAATCTATTTTCCCAGAAGCAGTGAGTGGTTTTCTACAAATATGCTATTTCTGGGATCTTGTTTGGCTCCAGTATTTTTTTTAAGGCTTTGACTTTCCAGATTTGACTAGCAGCTGCTTTTTTGAGTGATATACAGGACGACACATGCTTTTTGTGCCTGTTTCTTTCCTCCTGAACCCCAGAGGGATTGACATCAAGGATTGTGATTAATGGTGCTTGAGTTTTTCCCTTGCCCTCCTCCACACTTTTGTACTATGAGCATCCTTCTTTAGAAACCTCTATCTCCATCTATGTCTTGCTTTCTCATGTGTTTTTCCTTGCAGTGAGAATCTACTTAGCAAGCTCTTTTCCCATTCCATTACCCTATTTCCTATTATTTTATCATCTAATATAATTCTCTTCACTTCCACCCATTTTAACACATTATCATTATTTTTCCCTCTTAATGAGAGGAAGTTAAATTTATGGATAGTCTACTGTAGACCAAACAATGTTCTAGGCTTGTCCTTAGGTCATCTCTATTAATTCATGTAGTCTTACGAGGTAAGTGATATTATTTCTGTTTTTCAAGGGGGAAGGCACAAGTAGTGTTGTCAAGTAATTTGCAAAGATTTACACGTTGTAGCTGGATCAGACAAATCCTGGTTTGCTTCCACATGTATGTCTAATAACATAGAAGGTGTACAATGTTTTCTTTGTCATTTTGGTAGTGACAGTACTATCATCATTTTCATGCATTTAGTTGGGAAACTGGTAAGTGGGAAGTTAGAATTGCCAAGGCTGATTTGGGAAGGAGAGATAGAAGAGAGAAACAAAAGTGCAATTTCTAATTTTTCCTCAAACTTTAGCAGGGCCCCCAAGACCACTCTGGATTGCTAGATTTTCTCTTAATTTCCTGTGAGTAATTTCCAAAATTTTGCCACTCCATTCAAATCCTCTACCCAACCTAACCCTTCTCACTCCCAGGAGGGGACCTCACCTCATATTCCACTGTCAAAATAGAGAAATATTGGGCATCCGCCTGACTCTCAGCAAAAGAACATGGCTACTATATTTATTCTTTCCTGGAGAAATTAAGCCCTCCATTGATATGGCCACACTGGCCATCATTTTCTTTTCCTTCCCAGCCAAGGTACTATGCCAAAGAGCCTCAATTACTTCTTCCACACTTTGTGGATACTTCTTACTCCTCTTCCTCACACTAAGGTCTGACTTGGCTTTGCCTCTCTCCAATGCTCCTGAACCTGCCATAATAAAGGTTACCACTTCTGTATGGTGTCCTTCATCCCTCTGTGATGCATGATGTTATTAATCGTTCCATTTTTGTAACTCTTCAACTTCATGGTCTCTCTGGCATGAAAGAAGAACCACCACCTGGCTCTTCTCTCAGCCTTTTTTTTTTTTTATGGGCTTATCCTCTGCTGTCCAATCCTTATCATTTGGTACTCTTCAAAATTCTGGTCTTAGCCCTCTTTTTCTAATGGAATTCATTCTCATGGTTCACCACCACCTCAAGATTATAGCTGACTCCTATTTTCTATATGCTGATAATTGCTTGACATTTCATCTTGAATGTTCAACAGATCTTTCAACTTCTCTACCTCTCCCTCAATCTCTTTTGGGTGTGCTTTTCCTTCCATAATCCCTCTCACAGTTCATTGGTATCACTGTTTGGTTATATGAACCAGAAACCAGGGAGCTACTCATAATTCTTTTCCTTTCCTGTCAATTACATCCCATCCCATCACATAAAATCAGTCAACCCTCTAGTCATGATTATTTTATCTTCAAAGACTATTTGAATCTTCCTTTCTACTCTATTTCTTCAATCATTTCCATACCATTTCTCACCAGTAACATAACAGAAGCATCAAACTGATTTCTCTGATGCCATTTTCCCTTTCTGCTACATTCTTTCTTGCCAGAGTGAACTATGTAAAAGGGGGAAAATGGCCATGTCTCCCTTCATCTTATCATTCTTCAGTGGCATCACTTCATAGACATATACATTATAGATGCATAATATACTGTTGAAAGAGCTCTCCTAGCCTGACCCCTGACCACCTTTCCAGTTGCATCTATGTAGCATCTGAAGCTTTTTCACCCCTAACTTCCCTATACTTTAAACCTTTGTTTAAGCTCTTTTTTTTTTTAACTTGGAATACCTTTTCCCTTTCTCCACCCCTCCACCTTCCTAAATCATCCCTGTCTTTCAATCACCAGCTTGGAATTTTCTCCAGGAAGTCTTCCCCAAATTCCTAATCAAGGTTACAAAGATCTATCACAATCCCCTGAGTAGATGCTTAATAAATGTTGAATTCTCTTCAAGCTACTGACCACACCCACATCTCTTGATTGCATCTCCTAATCTAAAGGAAATATGGAAACTTTAAGACAAGAATCCCTTCATCTTCTTGACATCAAATAGTCAATTATTCTTTTCTTTTTTGACATTAAAATATTTATTATTTATTTTAAGTTCAATTAGCCAAGGTATAGTACATCATTAGTTTTTGATATAATGTTCAATGATTCATTAGTTGAGTATATCACCCACTGCTCATCATATCTTGTGCCCTTTTTAATGCCCATCACCCAGTTACCCCTTCTGCCCACCCACGTCCTTTTGTACAACCCTAAGTTTGTTTCCCAGAATCAAGAGTCTCATATGGTTTGTCTCCTTCTCTGACTTCTTCCCATTCAGTCCCCCTCCACCCCTATTGTCCTCTGCACTATTCCTTATGTTCCACATATGAGTGAAACCTTATGATAATTGTGTTTCTCTGATTGATTTATTTCACTTAACATAATACCCTCCAGTTTGGAGGTTTCTCAGGACGTTAAAAATAGAGCTACCCTATGACCCAGCAATTGCACTACTGGGTATTTACCCCAAAGATAGAGATGTAGTGAAAAGAAGGAGCATATGCACCCCAGTGTTCATAGCAGCAATGTCCACAATAGCCAAACGGTGGAAGGAGCTGAGATATCCTTCAGTGGATGAATGGATAAAGAAGATGTGGTTCATATATACAATGGAATATTACTCAGCCATCAGAAAGGATGAATATCTACCAATTATTCTTTTCTCTACCTACACTATGTTTTTCTTTTCTCCCGTTCTGTCCGATTCTTCCCTTCTTTTGTCTAGAGTCTCCTCCAAAAGCAGAAATAAATAAGAGCAACAATAGTATCAGCTGGGGTAATAACCACATACATATCAAACAATTAGGATTAGAGGAAGAGATGGGAGATACACTGAAGGAGCCAAGTTCTCATTATTTGCATCACAGAGTTAACTGATGGCATAAAGAAACAGTGCCATAAGCATATGTCTAAAGATAAGAATCTTTAGAAGGATTAAAATTAGAAATGATGATGTTGCCTTTGGGGAGTGGGAGTGGAGGTGAAAAAGGGGGAATGGATGATTTCTCTAATGATGTTTGTTTCCATTAGAAGCATTAGTTTGCTATTAAGGATGTGTGATATAAGACAGGCACCTTAACAAAAAGAGTAATACTGCTTATCGCTCAAGGATATTTTTATTCAATAAGTTAATAAAATATCAAGGAGCTTGTAAATTTTAGAGTGTGGTTCCACTATCTTGTTATCTTATGAAGAAAAAGTTTGTATTACTCCCATGAAAATTAATAATGTGAACTGTTTTTCCAGCCACTATCTATTTTGAAATCAAGTTCTCTAATAATTATCAGTATCTGCATTTCCAGGACGAATTGGTTTTACTTAATCCATACAACACAGCATTAACAAAGAATCTACTAAAAGTAGTGTCATTACTTACACTCATCATTGGTACAAAAAGAGGATTTATTTTAAAGTTACTTGATAGATTTTTGCAAGGGTTCTACCCTTTATAAGGAATTGTGGAAGTTATGAAAAATGCCAAAAGGATAGAGAGAACTTATATTGTTAAGGGGCTCACAATACATTAACAATTGACTGCATTTTCAAGGTATTAACAGCATTTTTTTACAGAACAAGAACAAAAAATTCTAAAATTTGACATACCCTGAATAGCCAAAGCAATCATGAAAAAGAAAAGCAAAGCTGGAGGCATCATAATTCCAGATTTCAAGTTATATTACAAAGCTGTAATAATCAAAACAGTATGGTACTGCCACAAAAAAAGACACATAGAACAATGGAACAGACCAGAAAATCCAGAAATAAACCCACAATTATATGGTCAATTAATCTTTGACAAAGCAGGAAAACATCCAATGGGAAAAAGACAGTATCTTTAACAAATGGCATTGGGGAAAACTGGACAGCTAGATGAAAAGGAATGAAACTGGACCACTGTCTTATACCATACAAAAAAATAAATTCAAAATGGGTTAAAAACCTAAATGTGAGACCTGAAACCATAGAAATTCTAGAAAAGAGCACAGGTAGTAATTTCACCGACATCAGCCATGGCAACTTTTTTCTAGATAGTCCCCTGAGGAAGAGAAGCAAAAACAAAAAGAAACTATTAAGACTATATCAAAATAAAAAGCTTCTGCGCAGTGAAGAAGAGTCAACAAAACTAAAAGGTAGAGGAGCAAGATGGTGGAGGAGTAGGAGACCTAAATTTCATCTGATCCCAGGAATTCAGCTAGAGAGGGATCAAACCATTCTGAACACCTACGAACTCGACAGGAGATCGAAGAAAAGAATAGCAACAACTCTCTGAACAGAAAAGCGACCACTTTTTGGAAGATAGGACGTGCAGAGAAGTGAATCCAAGGTGATATTCGGGAAGATAAGACAGCGGGGGAGGGGGCCTCCATCAGCCGCTACTGGCAAGTGATAGAGCATGGGAGCACAAAACAGGAACTTTTAGAAGTCAGCTCTGCTGAGGGATGTCGCTCCAGTGGCTAAGCAGGGTGTGGAACCCTTGCTGGGACAGTGTAGTCTCAGGACCCTCAGGGTCACAGAAAGACCAGGGGTGCCTGAGTGCGGCAGAGCTCCCAGGTATTGGAGCAGGGAAGCCAGCTGCAGAGACGGAGCCGAGGAGTGGGCCAGCTCAGGGTTGCCATAAACCATGATCCGCAGCATGGTCAGGCCACTGATCTTCCAGCAGGGACCCAACAAGCGGCAGATCGGGGGAAACTCCCCTTCCTCCCCCCAGGAGGAACAGTGCGGGAGTGCACCGCAGGTATCTGTTGGGTTTGGAGACTCCACATGGGGTCGGGTGCCAGAGATAGAAACACTCGGTCACAGGCCAGGTGAGCATGAAGTGCAGCTGGAGACCAGGGAGATGGGAGTGATTGACTGCTTTTCTCTGGGTGCTCACTGAGGAGTGTGGCCCCGAGTTCTCTGCTCCTCCGGGGTGGAGATTAGGGGGCTGCCATTTTCACTCTCGTCTTCCAATGCTCTACGGAAAGCCTGCAGGGAACAAAAGCTCCCGAAACAAAAACCGAGCAGATTACTTAGACCGCCCGGCAAGGGTGGGGCAATTCTGCCTCCGGCAAAGACATCTTAGAACCACAGCAACAGGCCCCACCCCCAAAAGATCAGCAAGAACAGCCAGCCAAGACCAAGTTTACCGATCAATGAGAACAGCAGAACGCCAGCGCTAGGGGAATACTGCACATAGAATTCATGTTTTTTTTCCCATGATTCTTTAGTCTTTCAAAGTTAATTTTTTTAATTTTCTTATTTTTTTTTAATTTTTCTTTTTTCCCTTTTTCAACCAACATCTTATCAATCCCTTTTTAAAAAAATCATTTTTAGTTTTCATTTTTAGAGTCATATTCTATCCCTTCATAGTATTTAACCTTATTTTTGGTGTATATATATATGTTGTTCTCTCTTAAAAATTTTGGGATACAGTTTCTTCTAACCAAAATATACCCTAAATCTCTAGTGTATGGCTTTGTTCTAGTCTCCTGCCTGATCTTTTTTCTCCCTTTTTTTTTAAATCCTCTTTCTTTGTTCAACCAACTTCTTATCTTATCAATTCCTTTTATAAAATCTTTTATAATTTTCATCTTTACAGTCATATTCCATCCCTTCATCGTATTTACCCTTTTTTTTTGTACATATATAAGTTTTTCTTTCTTTTAAATTTTGGGAGGCACTTTCTTCTAACAGACTCAAATGGCCCAAAATCTAGTGTGTGGCACTGATCTATTCACCAGCCTGATCATATTTGATCATATTCTGTTTTTTTTTTGTTTGCTTGTTTGTCTTTTTATCTTTTTCTTTTTTGTTTTCTTTTTTCTTTCTTTCCCTTTCTTTTCCCCTGGTTTCAGGTCTCTTCTGATTT
>NW_028016668.1:0-729 GCF_054177405.1 Leptonychotes weddellii
TTCAAGTATAAAGCAGTGACTATGCTTTGGATAAGGCCTGGTAGGACATAGCTATCTCAACTGGATGTGTGGTGGCTGGGGAGGTTCTGTCTTTAATTCAGCAAATGTTCACCAAGTGTCTTACCAAAGCCTGGCACTGAGTTAGATCTGGCCATGGTCTTATGGGGGACACAGGCTCTGAGCAAGTTCTTATATTGCTAGAAAGCAATTGATCAGGCAACATGGTAGGTCATGATGAGGTCTCAGTCCTGAGGATCACCTGGAGACTGAAGGATGAATAGGAGTTAGTCTATGGTGAGCCTGGCAAGAATGTGCTAGGTGAAGAAGAGTGTGTTCAAAGCCTGGAGGCCAACTAGACACAGTTAACCAAGGTTCTTTGGTTCTCCAGAAATCACAGAGCAGCCAAAGTGCCCAGTTGTGACTCCTAATCTGCATGTGAGGAAGGTGTGTGAGCACCCAGGCTGGGACCCCAAGGCAGATCAACTTTGAGTGCCACCCCTGGCCAACTTCCTGCCCAGCCCACTTCTGTGGAGATACAAGGAAGCGTGGAGGCCTCTTTCTGAGTTTCAGTTGCTCCAGGGAATCATGTGGGTGGGTCAGGAGCAAAGTGAGTCCAGACCACTGTGAATCAGCACAGGGTCTTCAGCAATGTGAGGTCAGGATGGATTCTAACATAAACATAAAGCAAATCCATCCAGCTCACCAGTTAGAGAAGAAACTCAGTCTTCC
>NW_028016669.1:0-729 GCF_054177405.1 Leptonychotes weddellii
TCCAGGGAGCCATGATTTTAAGTCTTACTTTACAAATGAGAAACAAAAACAAAAATAGACTACATCTTCAGAATTTTTCAGGGAACGCAGCTCTCCTTGGCTCATCCCATCTCAGCAAAACATACCTTTGGATCCCGTCATTTTTACCTCTGAAGTTTTTCAAAGAAATAAGCCAGAAATGTTCACATTTTATCTAAAAGTATGCTTATCACAGAGAGATGTTGGATGAAAAAAATGAAAACATGCCTTTATATAAATCAAGAGGTTGATTAAACAAATTATCATGTAAATGTTGGCATAATATTTTGCCATGGCTAGAAATCATGTTTTTGTAAAGAGTTTAATGACAAGAGGAAAGACTCACCCCGCAGGCTCTAAGAAGCAGATGGCCCAAGACCCAAGCATCTTTCCAATTTAGGCAGTCACCCTCCTCCTCAGAATCATTTCTGTCTCAAAATGTACCTGCAGGATTTTAATTTATAGATGTGACAGTGACAACAGAGAGGCTAATGCCATCAAAAGAAGTTCAGGAGCTCCTGGGTGGCTCAGTCATTAAGTGTCTGCCTTCGAAAGTGGCTGTACCAACTTGCATTCACACCAACAGTGTAAGAGGGTTCCCCTTTCTCCACAACATCTCCAACATTTGTTGTTTCTTGCCTTGTCAATTTTTGCCATTCTAACTGGTATAAGGTGGTATCTCAATGTGGTTTTGATTTGAATTTCCCTGAT
>NW_028016670.1:0-729 GCF_054177405.1 Leptonychotes weddellii
CTGACCATCCCCAACTTACACCCCCCAGGTTCGGTCTATCCTGTCATGTCCCTACCCCGTTCCTGCCTGACCCGAGGACCTGCCAGCTGACCGACCATTCCAGTTGACCCAGGACCGCATCGTCTCTGGAGACTTTGGGTGCTAGACTGGGATAGCCCTGGGCGCACCAGGAGGGTTGGTCCGTCAGAGTCCCTCGGTCACGGAGAAGGGACACGCCCTGCTGCTTTTGTCTGCGAGGCTCACCACAGACTGTAACTCCAGGCCTGGAGAACCCATTCTTTGTTTCTCTTTGTCTCCAAGCCCAGGAGGGCAAAGCCCTCACTTGGGGTGTCTGCGGATGTATTCCACCCTCTCCCACACTGTCTCCCACTCAGTCAATACCGGTTGAACGAAACACGTGAATGATGGCATAATGGTCAGGAACCTTCTTGTGCTGCGTAACAGCACCAGAATAAGCAAGGCAGCTTCCAAAAATTGGTTCCTTTAAATATATTTTAAAAAGCAGTATAAAATGACAAAACGCAAATGTGTGTGTGTGTGTGTGTTTCATTTGGCCAGCTTCTACAGAGATCATTCTGGAACACCTCCACTCCTCACAACCCTCCCACTGCCTTTCAATTTGTCTGTATCCCTTTCTTTTGCCTCCCAAAGGTTTAACTTTGTGTACATGTTAGTTTCATAAGATTTCTTCAACTTTGTTGAGTAAGTTTGGATTCCCCAAGTAAAGAA
>NW_028016671.1:0-729 GCF_054177405.1 Leptonychotes weddellii
CTTCAGGGTGAAGCATTCCTTCATTCGCTGCCTGTTCACACCACCCTTTCATTCCATTTCTCCACCCTGGGTTCTCTGTGTCCTCTCTAGAAACGAAAGAGCCTTTTGGCCTAACTCTTGGGACGCTTGCTGATCTTATGGTCCGAGTGTTCTCTCTGTTATAAGAGTGCCTCTCCCCACCCCTTTTCCTTACCACGATCCCTTGAAGAGTGTTCTCCTTACTAATTCTGGATTAGTTCTGGAAGCTGATTTTTATTTGACAGGAGATAAGTTTTTAAGTCAGTTGGGCAAATACTTAATAGTATGATTATTGGCTCCTACTACTGTAAGACTCTGTTTGACTTTGGTAAGAACCTATCAAACTGTCTTCTTAAGTTGCTGTGCGATTTAGAGCTCCGACCGTAAATGAACGAATGCTCCTCTTGTTCTGCATGCTCACCAGCAGTTGGTTTTGTCAGTTTTCCGGGTATTAGCCATCTGAGTAATGTGTAGTGTTATCTCATTATTACTTTAATTTGCATTTCCCGTGTCCCAAATGATCTTGATCATCTTTTCATATGCTCACTTGCCATTTGGATATTTTAATTGGTGAGGTGTCTGTTCAGATCTTTTGCCCATTTGTAATTGAGTTATTTGTTTATTAGTTGAGTTGTATCAGTTCTTTTTTTAAATATTTTATTTTATTTTATTCGGTTATGTTAGCCACCATACAATCCATCATTAGTTTTT
>NW_028016672.1:0-729 GCF_054177405.1 Leptonychotes weddellii
GAGCTTTACTTTATGGCTAGGATTTTTTTACTTTCAAATGTGCTCATTGGAGCATTTACTATTATCATCCCCATTTTAAAGCAGAGGAAAATGAGACCAACCAATACAGACCATCAGATTTTAGAGCTTAACTCTTAACTACGGTAGTACACTGCGTGTAACTTACATGCACTGAGATTTTTGTCTTAGGTTGAATCTTATCCACGTTGGTACCATTAAACTTGGTAAAGGCAAAAGGGACCCTAAAAGTAACACCTGCTTCAGTCTCTTTTTACCTCTTCGAGAACAGACAACACCCCAGTCAAACAGAAGCAATCCATTCTGTGTTGAGCCAGGTCCAGGAGCTTATAGAGTTTGAGGTTGCAAGGAGAGGCACTGATTATTTTTGTAGACGGACTGACTTCAAGGCCCAAAGTTGCTAGCTATTTGTCTAATCTTCTCTTCAAGAAGGGCCTTGATTTACTGGCTGTGGGTTCAACCAAGTTTTAAACTTTGAGACCATAATCCTGTGATTAGAAATCTCTTCATTGGCGGGGCGCCTGGGTGGCTCAGTTGGTTAAGCGACTGCCTTCGGCTCAGGTCATGATCCTGGAGTCCCGGGATCGAGTCCCGCATCGGGCTCCCTGCTCGGCGGGGAGTCTGCTTCTCCCTCTGACCCTCCTCCCTCTCATGCTCTCTGTCTCTCATTCTCTCTCTCTCAAATAAATAAATAAAATCTTTAAAAAAAAA
>NW_028016673.1:0-729 GCF_054177405.1 Leptonychotes weddellii
AAAAAAAAAGAGTCTAATGCTTAACCGACTGAGCCACCCAGGTGCCCCAAGAGCTGAACCATTTTTAACAAAAAACAGTATCAATAGATGATGTCTAGAATTAATGAAGATAAAATGTTTTATTAAACATGAGCATATTATTTGGAAATAGAGAGGTACACAGCAAAAAAATAGCTAAAAATATAAAAATGATAGCCTCTAGATAGCAGGTGAGGAAAGTGCAAAAATATCTTTAATTTAAATATATATTATTTTAACAAGAAAAACGTATAGACAACACATTTCAGATCACCAGTAACTTAAAGCACTTCCTCCTTGAAAGGATGTGTTCTAATAGGATTAACGTAGAATTAGCTTTAAGAACCCCAATAGGAAACTATAAGCAGTTTGTGTGAATTCTAACTGTAAGCATTTGCAGGCTTATTTTATTTTTATATTATATTGTTAGTGAGAAAAAGGCAAGGAAAGAACAGTATGCACTAATGATCCTCAAACTTTTAGAAGGATATAAAGCAGGATATAAATTTTACAAAAAATATACATGCATACATATTTACGTGAAGGCTATTTCTGCAAGGATGCAGCTGACATCAGGAAGCAGGGTTGCCTATAAGGAAAAGAACTGGGGTATGGAAGTCAGAAATGAAAGAAAGACTTGCTTTTCTCTATCTAATTCTTTGTATTATTTTGAAATACCTTATCAACTATTGAATTTATGCTAAAAGGAGA
>NW_028016674.1:0-729 GCF_054177405.1 Leptonychotes weddellii
ATTGATCATTTGGTAGTGTGTGTTCATGTTGATTTCCCATATTTGTAAATTTTTCAAATTTCTTTATGTTGTGGATTTCTAATTTTATTCCATTATGGCTAGAGAACATACTTTTTATTATTTCAATCCTTTTACATTTATTGAGAGTTGCTCCCTGGCCTAACATATGGTCTGTCTGGGAGAATGTTTTTTGTGCACTCGAGGAAAATGTGTGTTCTGCTGTTGTGTGGTAGGGTGTTCTATAGGTCTATTCATTCTAGTTGATAAAAGAAAGGAAAATTTCATGTATGTGGGCCCTGCTTCTGGGCTCCCAGGGAAGCTCTACTTTAACATTTACCGAGGTCATAATGACTCAGCAAAACCTCAAAGCATTGGCTCTATTTCTGTCCCCAGCACACATTGTATATCTGCTTCATTAAAAATATAATCAAGGGGCGCCTGGGTGGCTCAGTCGTTAAGCGTCTGCCTTCGGCTCAGGTCATGATCCCAGGGTCCTGGGATCGAGCCCCGCATCGGGCTCCCTGCTCAGCGGGAAGCCTGGTCTCCCTCTCCCACTCCCCCTGCTTGTGTCCCCTCTCTCGCTTGTCTCTCTCTCTCTGTCAAATAAATAAATAAAAATCTTTAAAAAAAAAAATCAAAAAGGAACATTCCAAACATAAAGAAAAAGAAAAAAAACACCTGGTTCCCGTAAGATTAAAGTCATACAACTTTGCTGCACATACTAAAAAC
>NW_028016675.1:0-729 GCF_054177405.1 Leptonychotes weddellii
CCCGGCTCCTCCAGCCCAGGGTCCCCCTTTCAGGCCCAGGTACCGTAACCTGCCTGACCCCGGGTTCCTCCTCCCCAAGCCTGGGCCCCGCAGCCGGGCTCCCCCTTCCAGGCCCAATCGCGTGCCGGGACCCGGCGCCCCTCCCCGGGATCGGCCCCTTCTCCTGCCACGCTGCCCGCCCGCCTCTCACCTCCCGGGCGGCCGCCGCGGCACTCGCTGGGCTGTGGGTGCGGCGGAAGCCGGGTGAGCGACCGCGAGCAGGTGCGATGTTGCAGCCGCGGGCCTCGGGTGTGAAGCGGCCGCTGCTCGCTGGGCTGAGCGCGCCTGGTCGCTTCCGCTGCGCCGAGATTCTCGAAGAACTTGGTGGTCAGCAAGCCTTGGGTCTCAAACACCATGTCCTCCAGGGGCCTCGCCTCTCTGTGTTCGGCAGTGACGGAGAGCAGCGAGCTCAACCAGAGACCGCCGGAGGAACAGCGCCGAAAGCGCTCCAAGCCGCCATTTTATAACTCCAATCTACGCTCCCCCCCCCCCACACCCAAACCAACTCTATAAAAAGGGAGGAAAGAAACGCCCGCGTCCAGCTACTGCGCAAGCGCGCCGGAGCCTTGGCGAGCAGTACCTCCCTCCGCGGGCGGTGGAGCGTCACGTAGCGCAGGCGCATGGCTGCCTGGAAACCGTCGCCGGGAAGAGCGCGCCCGTCACGCGCATGCGCGCGCATGCGTGCACTCA
>NW_028016676.1:0-729 GCF_054177405.1 Leptonychotes weddellii
GAGAGAGAGAACAGAGAGGGAGAAGGAGAAGCAGGCTCCCCGCTAAGCAGGGAACCCAACAGGCTCCTATCCCAGGACGCTGGGATCATGACCTGAGCCAAAGGCAGATGCTTATCCAACTGAGCCACCCAGACACCCCTCCTTCTACTTAAAAAA
The DNA here is from genome assembly GCF_054177405.1 of Leptonychotes weddellii. NCBI lineage: Eukaryota > Metazoa > Chordata > Mammalia > Carnivora > Phocidae > Leptonychotes > Leptonychotes weddellii. The sequence continues at coordinate 157 of NW_028016676.1, forward strand.
AAAAATTATTTATTTATTTGAGAGAGAGCAGGAGGAGGGGCAGAGGGAGAGGGAGAAGCAGACTCCCTGCTGAGCAGGGAGCCCTACATGCTGGGCGAGGATCCCGGGACCCCAGGATCATGACTGGAGCCGAAGGCAAATGCTTAACCAACTAAGCCATCTAGGTACCCTTAATTTTGTTTTTCTATAAAGAAAGAAAAAACATTCAGTGTATTTTTCGTGTCTCAAAATAGGGTAAAGGAATATAACATTTTCTTCTTTTTTTAAGCTAAAATATTAAGAAATAGCACCCTAGTTGAAGAAGTTGTAATATTTAAACTTTAAAACAATTCTTTATAAAGCAGTTCAGAATATCACACAATAAAACAAACAACAGAGAGAAATAATTGAAAATCAATATCTGGTTAGGGGACTAAGTAAAACTCCAGACAAAATTAATGATCAATTTATTTCATTTAAAATATAACTTAGTCTGAACAGATGGTTACCAGACAGGAGGTGGGCAGGGGGGTGGGTGAAACAGGTGATGGGGATTAAGGAGTGCACCTGTTACGATGAGCACCAGGTATTACA
>NW_028016677.1:0-729 GCF_054177405.1 Leptonychotes weddellii
AAAAAAAAAAAAAAAGCATATGGAAGAGAATGTCCAGCTGTTCATCAAACCCATACCCATTTCTTTTTCTTTCTTAGCATATGTTTAGCCCATTTTCACCAGACTCTTTCACAGTTAAGTGTAGCCGCATTACTGAGTTCTAGCTGATAAAATGTCAGCAGAATGATATATACCAGTGCTACTCAGTGTGTGGTCCATGGACCAGAAGGGTCAGCATCATCTGGGAACTGGTTTCAAAATGTAGGTTCTTGAGCTGCACTACAGAATTACTGAATCAGGATCTCTGGTGGTGGAGCCCAGAAATCTGTTTGCTTGCTCTCTAGGTCATTCTGGTGCATGTTTTGTTTGAGAAGCACTGATATAAACCAGGTTCAGATCTGCCCGTTAGAGACCTCCCATGTGTGATACTTGAGGTTCTTTCTCCTTCCTGGCTTGACAGAAATGGGTCCCTGCATTGTCACTTGCTCATCATTAGGAACACCATTTTGGATTTCACAAAACTGAAAATTAAACATCTCCTTTGTAAAATCTCTAAGATTTGGGTGTTTATTTTAATTTAATTTATTTTTGTTCCAAGTTTTTATTTAAATTTCAATTAGTTAATATATAGTGTAATATTAGTTTCAGGAGTAGAATTTACAGATTCATCACTTACATATAACACCAGTGCCCATCACAAGTGCCTTCCTTAATACTCATTACCCATTAAGCCCATCCCCTTGTCCACCT
>NW_028016678.1:0-11344 GCF_054177405.1 Leptonychotes weddellii
GTGAGCTAGGATGTGATCTATTCTGGAGAATGTTCCATGGGCACTAGAGAAGAATGTGTATTCTGTTGCTTTGGGATGGAATGTTCTGAATATATCTGTGAATTCCATTTGATCCAATGTGTCATTTAAAGTCTTTATTTCCTTGTTGATCTTTTGTTTAGATGATCTGTCCATTTCAGTAAGGGGGTGTTAAAGTCCCCTACTATTATTGTATTGTTGTCGATGTGTTTCTTTGCTTTTGTTATTAATTGGCTTATATAATTGGCTGTTCCCATGTTAGGGGCATAGATATTTACAATTGTTAGATCTTCTTGTTGGATAGACACTTTAAGTAGGATATAGTGTCCTTCCTCATCTCTTATTATAGTCTTTGGTTTAAAATCTAATTTGTCTGATAAAAGGATTGCCACTCCAGCTTTCTTTTGGTGTCCATTACCATGGTAAATGGTTTTCCACCCCCTTTCAATCTGGGGGTGTCTTTGCATCTAAAATGAGTCTCTTGAAGACAGCATATTGATGGGTCTTGTTTTTTTATCCAATCTGATACCCTGTGTCTTTTGATTGGGGCATTTAGCCCATTTACATTCAGAGTAACTATTGAAAGATATGAATTTAGTGCCATTGTATTGCCTATAAGGTGACTGTTACTGTATGTTGTCTCTGTTCCTTTCTGGTCTATGTTCCTTTATGCTCTCTCTTTAATAGAGGATCCCTTTCAATATTTCTTGTAGGGCTCATTTCATGTTTGCAAATTCCTTTAGTTTTGTTTGTCCTGGAAGCTTTTTATCTCTCCTTCTATTTTCAATGACAGCCTAGCTGCATATACTATTCCTGGCTGCATATTTTTCTCATTTAGTGCTCTAAATATATCATGCCTGTCCTTTCTGGCCTGCCAGGTCTCTGTGGATAGGTCTGCTGCCAATCTAATGTTTCTACCATTGTAGGTTACAGACCTCTTGTCCCAAGCTGCTTTCAGGATTTTCTCTTTGTCTCTGAGACTGGTAAGTTTTACTATTAGATGTCGGGGTGTTGACCTATTTTTATTGATTTTGAGAGGGGTTCTCTGTGCCTCCTGGATTTTGATGCCTGTTTCCTTTCCCAAATTAGGGAAGTTCTCTGCTATAATTTGCTCCAATATACCTTCTGCCCCTCTCTCTCTTTCTTCTTCTTCTGCGATCCCAATTATTCTAATGTTTCATCTTATGGTATTGCTTATCTCTCAAATTCTGCCCTCAGATTCCAGTAGTTGTTTATCTCTCTTTTTCTCAGCTTCTTTATTTTCCATCATTTGGTCTTCTATATCACTAATTCTCTCTTCTGCTTCATTTATCCTAGCAGTTAGAGCCTCCATTTTTTATTGCACCTCACTAATAGCCTTTTTGATTTCGACTTGGTTAGATTTTAGTTCTTTTATTTCTCCAGAAAGGGTTTCTCTAGAATCTTCCATGCTTTTTTCAAGCCTAGCTAGTATCTTTAAAATCATCATTCTGACCTCTAGTTCCAACATCTTACCAATGTCTGTATTGATAAGGTCCCTGGCAGTCGGTACTGCCTCTTGTTCTGTTTTTTGAGGTGAGTTTTTCCATCTTGTCATTTTGTCCAGAGAACAGATGAATGAGAGAAGAAAATGCTAACAGGGTAACAACAACCCCAGAAAAATATACATTAAACAAATCAGAATAGACCTGAAACAGGGGGAAAAAAAAGGAAAAGAAAGAGAAAAGAAAAGAAAAGAAAAAAAAAAGAATATGATCAAATATGATCAGGCTGGTGCATAGATCACTGCCACACACTAGATTTTGGGCATATTTTGGTCTGTTAGAAGAAACTGCCGTCCAAAATATTAAAGAAAGAAAAACTTATATATGTTCAAAAATAAGGGTAAATACAATGAAGGGGTAGAATATGACTGTAAAGATGAATATTATAACAGATTTTATAAAAGGAATTGATAAGAAGTTGGTTGAAAAAAGAAAGAAGAGATATTTAAAAAAAAAAAAGGGTGAGAGAATGTGATCAGGCAGGAGACTAGAACAAGGCCATACACTAGAGATTTAGGGTATATCTTGGTCTGTTAGAAGAAACTGTATCCCAAAATTTTAAAGAGAGAACAACTTATATATATATACCAAAAATAAGGTTAACTACAATGAAGGGATAGAATATGACTCTAAAAATGAAAAATAAAAAAGATTTTTTAAAAGGGACTGATAAGATGTTGGTTGAAAAGGGGAAAAAGAAAAATTCAAAAAAAATAGAAAAAGAAAAAAATAAAGAAAATTTAAAAAATTAACTTGAAAGACTAAAGAATCAGGGGGACAAAAGCCATGAATTCTATGTGCTGTATTCCCCTAGTGCTGGAGTTCTGCCGGTTCTCACTGATAGGTAAATTTGGTCTTGGCTGGCTGTTCTTGCTGATTTTCTGGGGGAGGGGCCTGTTGCCGTGGTTCCCAAATGTCTTTGCTGGAGGTGGAATTGCCCTGCCCTTGCCAGTCCAGGCTAAATAATCTGCTCGGGTTTGCTCTCCAGAGCTTTTGTTCCCTACAAGCTTTCCATACAGCTTTGGAGGATGAGAGTGAAAATGGTGGCCTCCCAATCTCCACCCCAGAGGAGCCGAGAACTCGGGGCCCCACTCCTCAGTGAGCCCCCAGAGAAAAGCAGTCAATCACTCCCATCTCCCCGGTCTCCGGCCATACTCCGAGCTCACCCAGCCTGTGACCAAGCCTTTCTATCTCTGGCACATGACCCCGTGTGGAGTCTCCAAACCCAGCAGATCCCTGAGGTGTGCTCCCGTGCTGCTCCTCCCAGGGGAGGAAGGGGAATCTCCCCGGATCTGCCGCTTATTGGGTCCCTGCTGGGAGAGCAGTGGCCCGACTGTGCCGCGGATCACGGTTTATGGTAACCCCAAGCTGAGAGCCCACTCCTCGGCTCCATCTCCGCAGCCGGCTTCCCTGCTCCAATACCTGGGAGCTCTGCTGCACTCAGGCACCCCCTGTCTTTCTGTGACCCCAAGGATCCTGAGACCACACTATCCCAGCAAGGGCTCCACCCCCTGCTTAGCCACTGGAGCGACGTCCCTCAGCAGAGCAGACTTCTAAAAATTCCGATTTTGTGCTCCACTGCTCTATCACTTGCCGGTAGCCTGCTGATGGAGGCCCCCTCCCCTGCCATCTATCTTCCTGAATATCGCCTCGGATTCACTTCTCCGCACGTCCTACCTTCCAGAAAGTGGTCACTTTTCTGTTTAGAGAGTTGCTGCTATTATTTTCTTCAATCTCCTTTTGAGTTTGTAGGTGTTCAGAATGGTCTGATCCCTATCTAGCTGAATTCCTGGGACCAGATGAAATTTAGGTCTCCTACTCTTCCGCCATCTTGCTCCTCCCTCCCCCCCCACACAAATACTTTAAAAAACCCAATACCAATAAATTCTTTGATGCTTTGCAACATCTTCACTTTCCTACCCCAAGCAAGTTATTATCTCATGAGAATTATAGAAATTCTACTTAAATTTTCTGTTTTTACATTGTTCTAAATGTTTGAATCAATAATACATTACCTGTTCCCTCCCATCAATATCATAACTATTAAATTTATATCAAAGCCAATTTTTACATTTCCAAGTTAGCTTTTCATTTACTATTGATAAGCCACACCCTATTTTTAGAGGAAATATCTTTTTCTCTACAAGAGTGGTGGGCTATTTCTGCAGGCTCAGAGGGTCCTAGGGAATCTGAGGATTCAAGATTTTCAAATGCAACAAGCAAGGGTTGTCATCTGATATCTTTGGGTCCCAATCTTTGCCAATCAGAGCTGGAATATTGTCATGGCAGACCTAACTGGTTGGGGAATTTAACTTTCTCTAGAGATCTGCTATCCTTAAGTCCTGAGCCTGTTCCTCAGCTTTTTCTGCCCTCATGCTGCAGGAGATGAGAATCTCTTCATGTGTTTCCAAGGAGGCCTTCTGGCTTTCCCATTTAGCCTTTATCGATGGTTAATTTTCAGTCTTTCATTCTCTCTTCCTAAAACATCAATCAATTGCCCCCAGGAAGCACTATTCAATACCATTGCCCTTGTAATCACTATTTCTCACACATATCTCAAAAGCTTACTATAGTGCACCCACTATTGAGTTTTCTTTCCCCAATACAGCACCTCATTTTACCTATGGTGAACGCTTTGTAACTGCCACCCTGTACCAGGGGATTTTTGTACTCCATCTCATTGCTCACTAAGTAAGCAGTGGGTGATCTAGCTCCAAAATCCCATTTTAGTATTTGTTTTCTCAGACCATTGTCAGATCAACTATAACAGGTTGATTGTGCAGGAAACAGACTCTGAGATGAAAATTAGCAAATTGAAAGTTCATTAAGGAATGCTCTTGGAACCAATAAATGTGGGAGAAGGGAACAAAAGTAAATTTGGGTAGAGAGAGAATTTGGTCTGTGTTGGAGTCACAACAAGCCCCATCCCAAATTCACAGGGAGCTCTGAAGCTAACATGGCTCTTCAGAATTGTCCTGAATTGAAGAGAAAGGGCAAGGCTTTTTTATACCTCCATTGACTTAGTCACTGGATACAGATTCCCAGCTCACACACACACACACCCTTCTCCAGAAAGGGAGTGTGATCTTAAATAAGGCAGCTATGTTCAGTCAAGAACAATGCCCAGAGAGAGTGGTCAGCTGAGTCAGCCCTCAATCTTTGGAATAACTGGTGATAAATCCATTAGTCCTAATGTGGGGATCTGAGTGTTAGAGGTTAGCATCCATTACTGAAGGATTAAGTCCTGATGGAGACATGTCAAAGGACCCTGGGACCAGGCTAGGAGATATCCCACTGGTCAATTTGGGGCTAAAGTAAATATCAAAAAGAATAATAATGATAATATGTTTTAAGGTATTGAACAAAAAAGAATCCAAGAGTCCAAAGCTATACTAAAAAGGTAAGTGGGCAGAAGCTCTTCTTTGTAGAATAATGCCAGTTAATTAATGTAGAATGACAGAATTAAAAGATCATTTTCAAACATCAGTGTAATGATTTAGTTATCAAGAGTTGCTAAAACTATTGGCTGAAAACTTGTTGAGGATCAGGATATTCACACAATTTCAAGGTATCAACGTGTAGTATGCACATTAATTATCAAGGGAAAAAAACACCTTTAAAACAAGGAGATCTTGAAGATACCAACCTACCCAAATGATCAAACTTAATACCCTCAATAAGAGAAAAAAAAACATACATCATTAACCTTTTCGTTTTATGCAATGGTAAGTACTAAGCATCATCTATGTATTATTCTTGACAAAATATTTAACTCGATCTAATACTAAGGAAGAAACTGGACAAATCCAGACTGTGAGATAGTTTATGAGACCATTAGCCTGAATTCTTCAAAATTATCACAATCATGAAAAACAAAACTGTGAGGGGACTGTCTTCAATCAAAAGACTCTAAAGAAATATGACAAACACTCTGTAATATTGTTAATCAGACCCTGAATTGAAAATTAAAAAGCTAAAAAGGACATTTTGGGTTTATTTGGGTAAATACAAATATGGTAAATATGAGTACATAATATTACATATTATTATTGTAGCAATATTAAATTTCTTGAGTGTGATAATGCAGTCATGATTATATTGGAGTTACCTGCTGAAATAAAGGTCACATGACATGTTGTGACATTACCAATGTACTTCCAAAAGTTCTTTTTTAAAAAGCACATGGAAAGAGAGATATGGCAAAATGTTAACTGGTGAATCAAAGAAGGGTTAGACGGGTATATATAACATTATACTTTCAATTGTTCTATTGGTTTCATTTTTTTCAAAATAACATAGAAAGAAATTCTAAAGTTTAACTCAAGTCCTGATTCAATTTCTGCAAAATCCCCTATTAATAAGGTCTATGTTCGCAAAATTTAACTGTTTTGAATTCTAATTACAACCTTCCTCACACCAACCTTTTCTTTTTAGTATTAAAAGCAAAATGATTTTTTAAGAGAAAATACATACAATACCACACTAACTTTAACTAATCTCCATGACTCTGTTCCAGATCTTTTTTTTTTAATAGTCATTTTCACCCTGACCAATTCCTACAACTTTCAAAATGAAATCTCAACCCTAGTAATTTTTCTCTAAATGTTTCCTTTCAACATATTTTGAATTTAAAGAGACTACTTCCACTGGCTGAGGAGAAGGGGAGGCCTCTAACTACTTTGGCATAAAAAAAATCATTAAAACAACTTTGTTTTAACTTCCCTTTTCTGAGCAGTATTTTTTCCTTTCTCATTACCTCATTCCATCAGGATCACTTATCAAACTTGTTTTGAAGAGAATGAAAAGTAAAATTAAAGTTCTGTATTAACCATCTTCAGAAGGATTAGGGGAACAGGGAAGTTGAGAATACAGACATATCTCAAGGTGTCTAGTAGGACCTAAAGAAACACTTTCATGCCTGGTTTAAAAAGAAGTGGTAACCTTCTCTACTCTCACTTTCTAAAGAGCTTCGGTACAGTCATTTAAGGAATGCGTCTCTCATTTTCTACATTTACAGGCTTCATTATAATTCCTACTGACAAAATACAACAAAATCATATATACATATTGATAAGGTTTCCACCACCTAGATATGCATGCAATCTTCAAAACACCCTCTCTCAATTTCAAGTTTTCAATTATTTCAAAAGTGAAGATCTGCATTATCTAGTGCATTTTCTGACACAATAATACTTCAGTAGAACTCAAGTAAATTTTAACAAGTATGTATATCCTCCAAGATTTTTCTTTCTTTGCTATTTAAGACTATCTGTCATCTTACAAATGCCCTAGTAGCTACAGGCTCATATATATGCACATATGTACCTATAAACCCTTATAATGTACTTAAATAAAGGCACTCTAACACAATGCATAAAGCAGGTGAGCTATTTTTAATTTTATCATGGGAAATATGTAAAGTTAATGTGAAAGAAGATAAACAGAATCCCAACTCACAGTTTTTTATTGAAAAAATACTCTAGTTGTTTTGTGAGAAGGGAAAAATCTCTCTAGAATTGAATTGCAACAGAACTTTTATGTAAAGCAGTTTTATTTGAGATATATTGTCCCAGACAGCAGCGAAAAGAACAGTTTTAATCCAAAATGCTTCCAGGCTCAGTCCCTTCTGGCCAATTAATTTGATTTCAATAATGCTCTGGTTGCCTCTGCCTAGCAGTAGCTATTAGATATATTGCTGTGCCTTTCAGAAAACTTTTACTTTACGTGAGAGCCAAAAGGTAAATCTGTACAAAATTAGACTAGGAGTTGAGATATGATTTTGAAATGGGAAAATATATATGCTCAAATTCGGACAAATGGGAATCTTTTTGAAAACATTAGGTGACAAAAAGTGTCAGTCAGTGTCTGTCAGCCATCTGTCACATTTAGACAAAGACTGAGAAAAGACAATCCTTGTCCTCGGGGCAATCTCGTGGATAAAATTAAGCAAGTCTTACAGTACTATAGGAAATAAGATGACTGTATCAGTTACCTATTGCAGTACTTAGTTCTTTAAACAACAACCAGTTAGTGAGCCAACATTTTTTTTTTAATAAACAATAGAAATCTACTTCTCACAGTTCTGGAGGGTTTGAGTCCAGGATCAGAATGCCAGCATGGTTGGGTTCTGGTGAGAGCCCTCTTCCAGGCTATAGACTGCCAACTTCTTGTGTCCTCACATGCTGGAAGGGGTTAGGGAACTCTGTGAGGTCTCTTTTCAAAGACCACTATTCCCACTCATGAGCGTTCCACTCTCATGACCTAAGCACTCCCAAGGACCCCATATCCTAATACCATCACACTGTGCATTAGGATTTTAACAAATGAATGGCAGGGGGTGGGGAGAGCACAAACCCTCAGACCATGGGACTTTTTATTGCTGAATAGTATTCCATTGCATAGATCAGGACTGGCTTTTGCACTTCTATATAAAATTAGGACCAACTTGTCAAATTTTACCAAAAAAAAAAAAAAGCCTACTAGGATTTTGATAGGGACCACGTTTATTTTATAGATCAATTTGAGTTAGCCCACATTTCTAATGGGTCCTTGCCGGTCTGGGCCAGATTTCAATCATTGGACTGGGCGTGACCATGTATCTGTGGCATTTGCAAGGTCATCTATGGGCTCCCTAGTCCCAGAGGGCCTCATCCACATGTTTTACCATTTAGCAAAAAAACAATAATAATTCATGCTGAAACTAGGGTGATTGGGAAGGATGTGATAGACATTTTAGAAACAAAAAGAAAATCCATTATCAATTTAAAGCTTACACCATTATAGACTATAGTTTAATATATTTTTAAATGAGACATTTCACTTACTGTTGCTCAACAGCTTTCTTTTTTTTAATTATGCAAGATATATAAGGTCAGATGAACAGACACCTTTACCCTCACAATACCTCATGATTTTTCTCTATCTCTTCAAAGTGTACAGTTTCAGAACCTCCAAATATGATTTCCCTCTTTCTTTTTCTTCTTCATTTTCCATATCAGATTAGTTGCCAATTTCTTCTGTCTTCAGCATCCTTGCCTCATTTCTATTCCCACTGCTTTCACTGTATCTCAGACCAACCTGCCTCTTCCCTGGGCTGCTTTAATATGCCCCGCCATAATTTCTTCACACCCAGATTTGTTCTCCACATCCCACTACTGCCTCCAAATTAATCTTTTTATCTCGCAGCTCTGATCAGATCATCTCCTTCTGCACAAAGTTTTCTACAGCTCCCCATTCTCAACTGAATTCTCAGCCTAGCATTAAAACTTTCCACACTTGGCCCCATATATATTTCTAAACTGTTGTCTCTCACTGTTCTATAGTACCAACACTCTTCAAAAGAAGACTCAACATTCTTTCAGACTCCTTTCTACCAACATTTGGTCCTTTCTACCAACACAGAATATCTTCCCTGATCTCAAAAATCCTGAATATTCTTCTACATACAGTTCATAAATAACTTCTACATGAAAAGCCTTCCCCAATCATCTTAGCTGGAAATTCTCTCTCTGAATTATATGGTTTGTTCCCCAACATGATATTCATTTGTGTTATAGCTATTTAAATACATATTTTATCTTCCTTAAGAAGTGATATTTCCCTGAACAAAGAGACATGTCTTATTCAACCTTATTTTCTTCATAATGTTTTAATACTGCACATGCACATGAGTCTGCCTATTAAAAAACCACTGGTCCAGGATGAGAGATAGGTCTGTAAACAAATATTAAAAGAACAAAATAATTGTCATAATAGAAATATGTTAGGGGCGCCTGGGTGGTTCAGTTGGTTAAGCAACTGCCTTCGGCTCAGGTCATGATCCTGGAGTCCCTGGATCGAGTCCCGCATCGGGCTCCCTGCTCGGCGGGGAGTCTGCTTCTCCCTCTAACCCTCCCCACTCTCATGTGCTCTCTCTCATTCTCTCTCTCTCAAATAAATAAATAAAATCTTTAAAAAAAAAAAAAGAAATATGTTAGATATAATCACACAGAGAGTAATCAATTCCAGTTGGATAGAACAGCAAGAGTATCACAGAGGAGAGGTCAATGGGGCTGGGTCTTGAGGTATAATACTTTTCCAAATAATCCAGGGCAAAACCATTCTAGGTAGAAAAACTAAAGCATTCAAAGGCATGGAGGCATGGAATAGCTCCTTATATTTAGAGATTAGAACTGTTTTTGTTCTCTACTCCACAGCGATCATTTGTGGGAGTGGTGAAAGATCAGGTACACAATTTAATTTCACTGGATATCATGAACCAAAATTTGTTTTCTTAAATTGGAGCTATCCTTCATATTGCTATGTAAGGCCACTGAAAACAGCACCAATAAAAACAATGAACAACTAACTATTCTTCTATTTCTTAGGCTACTAAAAATATATTCTGAGATTATATCTTTTTAAAAGATGATCCTTCATGCTGAATTTAGATTTTAGAATAAATCTCTCCAAAATATCTCAAATTTTCTTGTGCCATTTGTTCACAATATTTGGGAACCATTATTATAAGTGATGAAAATGGGGGCAATTACTAAAGGATTGTAAGCAGGGAAGTAGCAAATCTACTTTATATCTTAGCCAAAAATCTTCAGAGACCAAACTATTTCAGTAAGGAGTAAGAAGATCAACAGTGAAGAGACCAAAGCTGAAAAAGTCTACATGACAAATAGTGGGTGACAAGGGCCTGGAATATGGTATTAAGTAGTAGAAGCAGGGAAGAAACATCCATAATATGGATGTTAAATTGGCAAGATTTACTGGCTGCCCATGGAAAGTGAGAAAATGGATGTTTCTGGATTTGGGGTGTAAAAATCAAGAAAAAGAGGTGTGTGATGTAGAAACAATGAGTTCAGTTTCAGACATCTTCTAGTTATCTATTGTTTTAGTACAAATTAGCTCAAAACACAGTGACTTGAGACAATAATTTTTTATCATCTCATGGTTTCTGGGGGTCAGGAATTCAGGGGTGCTTTGCAGAGTGATTCTGGCTCAGAGCCTCTCATGAGATGGCAATCAAAATTCTGGCCTGGGCTGTAGGCATCTGAAGAACTGACTGGGACTGAAGGATCACTTTCAAACTCACTCATATAGCTATGAGCAAGAGGCCTGAGCTCCTCATTTCATGGCCCTCTCCATGGGGTTGAGTGTCCTGACAATAAGATGGTTAGGCTGCCCCAAAGCAAATGATATGAGAGAGCAAAAAGGAAGTGGCTATACCTGTTGTGACCTAATTTCAGAAGTCCTCGTTATCCTTTCTGCCACACTCTATTCATTAGAAGTGAATTACTAAGTCCAACCCAACTCAATGGGCAGGGAATGAAGCTCCAAATCCAGAAAGGAGGAATACCAAAGAAAGTATGGACACATTTTAAAACCATCACAGACATGCTGAGTTTCATTTTCTTGAGGGACAGACAGAGGGAAATACCCAGTAGCTAGTCTAAAGTTCAGACTTTTGATCTAGAAATGCACATTTGGAACTCAAAATGGATGAAAGACCTCAGTGTGAGACAGGAATCCATCAAAATCCTTGAGGAGAACACAGGCAGCAACCTCTTCGACCTCGGCCGCAGCAACTTCTTCCTAGACACATCACCAAACGCAAGGGAAACCAAGGGCAAAAATGAACTATTGGGACTTCATCAAGATAAAAAGCTTTTGCACAGCAAAGGAAACACTCAACAAAACCAAAAGACAATCGACAGAATGGGAGAAGATATTTGCATATGACCTATCAGATAAAGGGCTAGTATCCAAAATCTATAAAGAACTTATCCAACTCAACACCCAAAGAACAAATAATC
>NW_028016679.1:0-729 GCF_054177405.1 Leptonychotes weddellii
CGGGAGCCATGAGATAGTGAATGAGGTGGGGATAAGCAGCTGCCAGGAGACAACTCAGGAGAGACGAGAATCCAGCTACTCTGTTCTCCAACACATAGGAAGGGTGGTGACCACTGAAGGAAGTAGGCAGTTGACACTTGACTTACTCCTGCAGAAGAATAGAACAGCATTTGGCACTTCCAGGTACATCTTCAAAGCAGCTTGGGGGTAAGGACATTTTATCCTAGTGATGTTAAAAAAAAGAACTATTCTTTCTCTAACTTTTATCTGTAGACACATCCAGTTCAGGGAAGGGAAATGTGAGCTCTTTGGGAGATGCAATTTTGGAGTTGAACTCTTGAAGAAATTTTGGAAGCAAGTGCCGGCAACAACTTTTAATAATATTAATTTTTCACAGTAGTCAAGTGCTTTCTGATTTAAAAGGGCTAACATTGGGGTACCTGGCTGGCTGAGTCAGTAAAGCATGTGACTCTTGATCTCAGGGTCATGAGTTCAAGCCCCATGTTGGGTGAAGAATACTAAAAGAAATTAAAAATTAAAAAAAAATAAGTAAAAAAGGCTAACATTTACAAAAATGTATTGTTTGGGAAATGTATGGATCTAGCCAAAGTAGAAATGATTACTTTCTTCACAGGGACACGCTTAGGGGCAATTTCCACTGGCTTGTATCACCTGATGTCCTTTTCTTGGCACCACACATGTGGGCATCCAACATTTTAACCTATATCA
>NW_028016680.1:0-729 GCF_054177405.1 Leptonychotes weddellii
GGCGCCTGGGTGGCTCAGTTGGTTAAGCGACTGCCTTCGGCTCAGGTCATGATCCTGGAGTCCCGGGATCGAGTCCCGCATCGGGCTCCCTGCTCGGCAGGGAGTCTGCTTCTCCCTCTGACCTTCCTCCCTCTCATGCTCTCTGTCTCTCATTCTCTCTCTCTCAAATAAATAAATAAAATCTTTAAAAAAAAATAAAATAAATAAAAAACCAGTATCTATCTCTTCATTAGACTGCAAACTCCATCAAGGCAAGAACCATATATATTTTTTAAGTCTTTTTTAAAATATTTTACTTATTTATTTTGAGAGAGAGGGCGTGAGCTGGGGGAGAGACAGGAGAGGGAGAGAAAGAGAATCCCAACCAGACTCCATGCTGAGCACAGAGCCCAACGTGAGGCTCCATTTCACAACCATGAACTGAATGGAAATCAAGAGTTGGTCACCCAACCAACTGAGCCACCCAGGCACCCCTAAAGCTTTTTAATATGAAAAATTAGAGATGCCTGGGTGGCTCAGATGGTTAAGCATCTGCCTTCGGCTCAGGTCATGATCCCTGCAATTGAGTCCCACATCCAGCTCCCTGCTCAGCAAGGAGCCTGCTTCTCTCTCTGCCTGCCACTCCCCCTGCTTCTGCTGTCTCTCTCTCTCTGACAAATAAATAAATAAATAAAATCTTTAAAAAAAAGGAAAAATTAATGAGCTTCCATGTACCTCATCCAGCTCCAA
>NW_028016681.1:0-729 GCF_054177405.1 Leptonychotes weddellii
AAGCTAGTGGGGTTGCATCTAGTGATTAATCTCTAGCATAGTGCTGCTTAACTATTTGTTTTACATGTTCCTTTGAATGATAAGCAAGCACTCCTATCCCTTGAGGCTAGGTCTATATGTTCCCTGGCCTATTGGCTGTGCCTGAGGGGGGATATGACTTCTAGTTTTCATTCCTCCATTTGAACTGACAAATGGTCTCTGGCTTCAATTTCCCACTGTCTTTTCACCATTCTCTTTCTTGAGGGATAGGGCAACGATCACTCTAGCTACTTCCTGTTGGAAAAGGGCATAGATCAGGATTTCTGGAATGAAAGTGCCTTGCACCCAATTGCAAATATTCCCTAGTACCAGGCTTAGCCCCCAGCCTTCCTAGAGCCATCATTCTGGAACTCTCATGTATAGTCTTAGCATCTTATTCTGCATTTTATAATGAGGTACATTAGGTCAGTTCAGTTAAATAGTTGTCTCATTTCAGGAGGTGGTCCTGCAGGTGGGCTTTCAAAGTTAGGCTTATATTGTGCAAGCAGTCAGGTAGAAAATTAGCCAGATATTCAGGAAACCAGAAGAATTCAGGATCCAGCCCAACTGCATAGATAAACAATAAACATTCAAAGACAATTAATCAGAACTAGACTCTAACACCCGTGAAAGTGTGTTACTGAAACAATTTTTTCTCACTAAAATCACCCTCATTTCCATCAAAGATAGCCAAATTAAGATGAATTTTTA
>NW_028016682.1:0-729 GCF_054177405.1 Leptonychotes weddellii
ATAAGAACACAGGGTGAATGGGAAGGGGCACTGGGAATGTTCTGGATCTTTCCAAGGGTTTTGGTTACTGCACAGGCATGCACATTTATCAAAACTTCAGCAAATGCACACTGAAGATTTGTGCATGAGGATCTGATGTTCAAAGGAAAGCCATAAGCAATTATTGACCAAGGTTAATGATAAGCATGATGAAATGTTCGGATGTCTGCAATTTGCTTCAAAGTATGTTAAAAAAAGTAAGATGGCTTGATGAAGGATGGATAGATAGGTATGTGAGGAACCAAATATAGTAAAATGTTAGTGGTACAATCCAGATGGCGGGTATACGGGTATTTGCTATGAAATTCTTTCAACTTTGCTGTATGTTTGAAAATTTGCATCATAAAATACCGAGGAACAAAGATTACTATTCAGGAAAAAATCCGTATTTACCATACAAACATAACCACCAATAATATTTTAGTGTACATTATTTTCTTTAATTTTCATTTCCAAGAATGTAAACTTTCTGTAGTTCAGACCTTCTTGCTTAAAACATTTATTTTCAAGGCACCTGGGTGGCTCAGTCATTAAACGTCTGCCTTCGGCTCGGGTCATGATCCCGGGGTCCTGGGATCGAGCCCCGCATTGGGCTCCCTGCTTGGCGGGAAGCCCGCTTCTCCCTCTCCTCCCTGCTTGTGCTCTCTCACTGTCTCTCTATCAAATAAATAAATAAAATCTTAAAAAAAA
>NW_028016683.1:0-729 GCF_054177405.1 Leptonychotes weddellii
GGTGGCTCAGTTGGTTAAGCGACTGCCTTCGGCTCAGGTCATGATCCTGGAGTCCCTGGATCGAGTCCCGCATCGGGCTCCCTGCTTGGCAGGGAGTCTGCTTCTCCCTCTGACCCTCCCGACCCTCCCCCTCTCATGTGCTCTCTCTCTCAGTCTCTCTCTCTCAAATAAATAAATAAAATCTTTAAAAGAAAACTGCCATTTTCCAACCCAGATTGGGATTATGGATCTAAGCCACAGTCATCAATGCTACTAAAACTATAAAGTGGGTAAATCAGGTTGATACCTGAACCCCCAGATCAATTTTAACATCGCCCAACGTATAGTACTCACATGCGATGTGCCTCCAGGCGTGGTGTTGTAGAAAATACACAGCACCTCTCTGAAGTATTCTTGTCCCCCAAAATCAAACCATGCCTCTAGATTGTCTGGCTACTTGACAGGAAACACAACGGCTGGAGGAACGTATTAAGAAACACTGTGAGGGGTGCCTGGAGGACTCAGTCAGTGAAGCATCTGACTTTGGCTCCGGTCATGATCTCAGGGTTCTGGGATCCACCTGGTGTCCACCTGCATCAGGCTGGGTGCTCAGCAGGGAGTCTGCTTGAGATTTTCTCTCTCCCTCCGCCCCTCCCCCTCCTCATTCTCTCTCTCAAATAAATAATAAAATCTTAAAAAAAAGAGGTTGCCTGGATGGCTCAGTTGGTTAAGCATCTGCCTTCGGCTCAG
>NW_028016684.1:0-729 GCF_054177405.1 Leptonychotes weddellii
ATATGGCTATACTGATGCCCTATATTTTCTCTGTCCAAAGATCCACAAATCTAGACATTTGTTTTTTGAAACTTAGATACACAGTACATCAAAAGCACCTTAAAGACATACCAAGGGTTTCATGCTCAGAGGCCATATTTAGTATGATAAATGGTAATCAACACTAAGCTTTATAGTTGGAGAGACAACAGAAAGTGATGAAGATAGTGGAAAAATGTTAAGTTCATGCCTTTCTAAAGGCCATTACTCAGTCCCAGCCAAATGTTGCTATACAGGAATACAGGCTCAAAGTACCAGATCCTATATTTTTCTTGTTCAAAAGAAGCAATTTATGTGGCTTGTTATATGACATTTCCTGATTTTAAATGTCTGTAACTAAATAAAAATTAAAACATTGCCTAGACCAACACAGCAGTGTGAAAACCAAGCAAAACACATCTGTTATCAGCTGTTTTGATTGCTTATGCTACAGCTACTCTGCAATCTACATATTAGACCTTGGGAACTCTGTATCAGGAAAACATCATGATACTTAACAAGACCTACTTTGGGGGAAGTAAACTACTCTTTATATAACTGCTTTTAAGCCATTTTTTTTCCCACTAGATTACGGTCAATTTCAACGTCTAATTATAAAAAAAATCTAATAGTCATATACTTTTACTATTTTAACAAGTGACTTGTAAAATTCTCAGACTTCTTTAAAAACGACACCATTTTGTGGGGCGC
>NW_028016685.1:0-729 GCF_054177405.1 Leptonychotes weddellii
AAAAAAAATAATGATAATAATGCTGATTTTGGAGATGAGAATTTGGAAACTCAAGAAAGTTAACTACCGTCTCCAAGGTTGCACAGCTGAGAGGTGGCGTGGCTGAGAATTCTCCCTACCAGTTCAGTGTCATAGTCACACTGCATGTTATTAACCCGATCAAGCAAACACGCTGAGGTCTTCTGCCTTGTGTATGAACACACCTGTGTGAAACAGGGATCTTTGATCTTTGCTCTGTTTCTGAGAGAAAAGGATAAAAACTTCTGCTCAAGAGAGATGTTCTGGGGGAGACTCTAGACAAAAATTCATCAATTAAATACTATATTAGACTGTTCAGGCTGCTGTAACAAAAATATCACAGACTGGGTGACTTAACCAACAAACATTTATTTCTCATAGTTCTGGAGACTGGGAACTCCAAGATCAAGGTGCCAGCAGATTCAGTGTCTGGTGAGAGCCTGCTTCCTGATTCATAGATGGCTGTCTTTTTTCTGTGTCCTTAGATGGCAGATGGGAAGCAAGAGAACTCTCTGAGGTCTCTTTTATAAGGGCACTAATCACTTCCCCAAGGTCCTACCTCCAAATGCCATCACACTGAGGGCTAGACTTCAACATACAACTTTTGGAGGAGGCACAAAAATTCAGTCCGTAGCACATATGTAAGCTTTGCCTCATACCAACCACTGCATGGAACCTCTCATGTTGGTGTTTTGGGCTGTCCCACGTAAC
>NW_028016686.1:0-729 GCF_054177405.1 Leptonychotes weddellii
AGCGTGGCTCTCGAGCTCTAGAAATGTGGCTCGTCCCACCTGAGATGTGCTCCAAGTGTAAGATGCTCACCACATTCAGAAGCCTGAGCACGAAAGATAAAGCAGGTGAGATGTCTCGTGAATACAAGTGTTCACGGTGGTTACATTCTGAAAGTGTGGTATCTCAGCCGTACTGGGTGGAATCCTGCGTGTCGTCAGGGCTGACTTCAGCAATGTCTTCTTTCCTTAAATGAAAACGATGTGGCTGGCTCCCGCCCATTGCTGGCACCGGGCAGTGCCGGTGTGGCCTGGAGAGTGATGGGTTGTGCCGTTTCCCCCAGATCGAGAGGCAGGAAATGCTGTTGGAGGAGCTGGTACCCGTGGGACCCGCGCACGTACCGCCGAACGTCCACCTGGAGTCGCCCCCACTGCAAGTGATGGGACCCGCCCCGGACGCCCCCGTGGCGGAGGCCTGGATGCCCCAGGCGGGGCTGCCGGAGCTGGGCTACGGTGCTGCCGAGGATTGCCGGCCCTTCCTGGACCCTGGTAAGGCAAGGGGTTGACTTCCTTTCCGCGGTTCGTAGTTTGAGAGCTGGAGAGCTCCCCAGCTTTGGGGGTGGGTTGGAAACACCGAGTACTGGGTGGAAGCGGACCACGGCGATAAAGGGTGGGAGGAGGGATCCCTCTCTGGGAACAAAGCGCGGGACATCACGTGGGATTCAAAACCCCTTCAGCTCATGACCCCGCTCA
>NW_028016687.1:0-729 GCF_054177405.1 Leptonychotes weddellii
AAAATCTGGAAACGCACTATTCTTTTATGATGAGCTACCACGTAGGGGTCAGGAAGGAACGAGACACAATAATAATACACCAGATTACTTGGAGTGAGCCCCAGCTCTGCATTCTAACCCTTGAGCCAAGGAGAAACAACCATTGTTTTCTATCTGGTTCCTTTTTCTCAGCCTAATGTCACTGAGACTCATCCATGTTATTTCCTATTTTAATGCTGAGAAGTATTCCATTGTATGGTGGTAACCCAACATATTTATCCATTCATCTATTGATGGATACTTGGTTGTTTCAAGCACATGGCTATTACCAATAAAGTTGGGTTTTGAAAGTGTAAGTTTTCATCTTTCTCAGGTAAATAACAAGTAGAATAACTACTTCACTGGGCAAGTTTATGTTTAATTTTATAAAATTGTTTTCAAAGTGGTTGTGTAATTTTATATTTTCATCAACAAAGTAGGGGAGTTCTATTCGTTCTATATACTCTCTAACACATGGATTCCAGCCTTAATTTTAGTCAGTCTTATAGGTCTGTGATGGTGCCTTATTGTTATTTTCATTTGCAATTTCCTTTTTCATATTCTATTGGAATTCATATATCTCACTGTATACAGTATCTATTAAAGGTTTCAATCCGAGGGCACCTGGGTGGCTCAGTTGGTTAGGCATCCAACTCTTGATTTTGGGTCCAGTCATGATCTCAGGGTCGTGAGATCGAGCCCCACATTGGG
>NW_028016688.1:0-729 GCF_054177405.1 Leptonychotes weddellii
TGGATTTTGGAAGCAACATATCCCTCATTTAGGTATGCTACTCAGGGCCATTTACCATGTGACCTGATAAACTGTTAGTCTTGAGTGGGGCCCAGAACAAGAGAAGGCTCTGCAACAGGTCTAGGCTATGGAGCATGCTGCTCGGCTGCTCAGGTCATGTGATCGAGCAGATCCCAGGGTGCTTTTAGTGTCACTGGCAGAGAGAGATGGAGCCTTTGTCGGGTCCCTTAGCACAGACCCTTAGGATTTTGGAACAAAGCCCTTCCACCCTCGGTGGATATCTACTCCTTTTTTGAGAAACAACTTTTGGCTTGCTATTGGGCATGTGACCATGGGCCCCCAAGTTATCATGCGATCTGAGCTGCCCATCATGGACAGGGTGTTGTCTGACCCACAAAGCCACAAAAATGGGCAGTACACTCATCATCAAATGGCACTGGTATAGGGGCGCCTGCGTGGCTTAGTCACTTGGGCATCTGACTCTTGATTTCAGCTCGGTTCATGATCTCAGGGTCATGGGATTGGGCCCCTCGTTGGACCCTGCGCTCAGCACAGAGTCTGCTTGTCCCTCTCCCTCTGCTCCTCCCCCTGCCCGCTCACTCTCTCTCTTTCCAATAAATAGATAAATACAATCTTTTAAAAAAAATGGGATTGGGGCGCCTGGGTGGCTCGGTTGGTTAAGCGACTGCCTTCGGCTCAGGTCATGATCCTGGAGTCCCGGGATCGAGT
>NW_028016689.1:0-11344 GCF_054177405.1 Leptonychotes weddellii
AATGTCATTTGCAAATATCTTCTCCCATTCTGTCAGTTGTCTTTTGGTTTTGTTGACTGTTTCCTTTGCTGTGCAAAAGCTTTTTATCTTGATGAAATCCCAATAGTTCATTTTTGCCCTTGCTTCCCTTGCCTTTGGTGATGTTCTTAGACACATTTTATTTTAATTACCATTCAAGGTAGAATAATTTTTCCTGGACACATTTTATTTTAATTACCATTCAAGTAGAATAATTTTTAATTTTCTCAGTTTCTTTGCAATTTCTTTTTTAGCTCAAGAACTATTTAGGAGTATCTTGCTTAAGTCCTAAATATTTGGGAATTATGTAGATTCTTACTGTTTCTGGTTTCTAATGTAATTCTGCTGTGCTCAGAAACTATACTCTGTATGATTTCAATTCTTTTCATTTTTTTAAAGTTTTTATTTAAAGTCCAGTTAGTTAATATGCAGTGTAATATTAGTTTCAGGTGTTCAATACAGTGATTCAACACCCCATGCTCATCACAAGTGCACTCCTAATACCCATCACCTATTTAACCCATCCCCCTACTCACCTCCCCTCTGGCAACCATCAGTTTGTTCTCTAGAATTAAGAGTCTGTTTCTTGGTTTGCCTCATTCTCTTTTTTTTCCCCTTTGCTCATATGTTTTGTTTCTTAAATTTCATATATGAGTGAAATCATATGGTATTTGTCTTAGTTTTCTTTTGTCTGAAATGAAAACTGAAAATTTATTCTATATTCTTCCTTCAAATTTTGACTTCTCTTTCAAATCCACATGATTTTAAAGTTTTTAATTTGTCAGAGGATAATTTTAAGAGTTTACTAATACTGAAAGTAGAATTCCCATAAACCTATTTTTGAAAAATATTTAAAACATGGGAAAGTGTTTATGTAGTCATGATAAATGAAAAATATGATAATTAGCAGAATGTATTCCAGTTCTAGAAATTAAAGTAGTTATACATTTATAATGTATAAAAATGAAGAGGAAATTTATCTAAGTCCTCTTAGAGATTATTTCTTGGTATTTGGATATGGCTGATTTTTTCATCCTTTAGAATTTGATATATTTTTAAGAACATCACATTCAATTTTATGATCAAATAAATAATAAAATTGATTCAAAAAGATGTTGAAAGGTGATGAATTAATAGATAATAAATGAACCACATGGTTAATAAATCCTCTAGAATTTCAAAGGAGGAAAAGAGTATTAAGACCTGAAGATTAGAACAGTTTTTCATGGAGAAGGTAAGATACGAAATATTTCTAGAAGGGAACACTTTTTTATTTTATTTATTTTTTTTAAAGATTTTATTTATTTATTTGACAGAGACAGAGATAGCGAGAGCAGGAACACAAGCAGCGGGAGTGGGAGAGGGAGAAGCAGGCTTCCCCTCGAGGAGGGAGCCCGATGTGGGACTCGATCCCAGGACCCTGGGATCATGACCTGAGCCGAAGGCAGATGCTGAACGACTGAGCCACCCAGGCACCCTATTTTATTTTTTTAAAAGATTTTATTTATTTGACAGAGAGACACAATGAGAGAGGGAACACAAGCAGGGGAAGTGGGAGAGGGAGAAGCAAGCTTTCCGCTGAGCAGGGAGCCCAATGTGGGGCTCAATCCCAGGACCCTGGGACCATGACCTGAGCTGAAGGCAGATGCTTAATGACTGAGACACCCAGGCACCCTAGAAGGGAACACTTTAAATGAGTGTTGGTCAGTACAGGTAGAATGGAAGAGACATTCCAATATTATTCTTGTTATGGAATTTTAGTTCTTGAATTCAAGAAGGTATATGCCAAGCCTGTCTCTTTTTTGAGCTGCAACGAGTTTGTTTCATTGTGTTTCATCCATAGACTGATTCTATTAGCAGGGCTGGCAGAAGGATAGATTACTCATTCAGGCTTCTGCTTGGTTTCTGTTTCTGGCCCAGTGGCTGGGACTGGGGAACTAGGCAAGAGAAGAATAAAGTGATTGATAACTTTTATTTATTTTTGCTTCTACTGTTTTCTTTTAATTTCCTCCAACATTTTATTTCCATCTAAGGAAATATTCTCAAACTGAGATAATAAATTCGTAAACCTTCATCAAACTTCATATTCCTTATTCCTCTGAAGTAATATTCCCAGCTTTCAATTTCTAATATATAAAAAAACCCACATTGCTAAAAATTTTAAAAATAAAAATTTAACTTGGAATTAAAAACTAAATGCTTAAAACATATCATGTAGCATTTTGTTAAGAAGTTCAAAGAGCTTTTTTGGAATACAATGTGATGATTAAGCTTTCTAATTTTAACAAAATTTTAAATGACCATACACTACTTGTGAGAAGTCTTATATTGTGTAAATAATTTTTTATTCTTTGAAATTTAACTTTTAGATTAAAGAGGCAAGTTACAGTAAAAATAAACTAAGATATTTAATCACAAATCTAACCTCCAGGGAATATCCTAGAGTGAACACTGACTAAAGGCATTTCCCTGCTGTCCTCTATAGGGATTGCTGATGTTCAGTATGATGAACCTGAGGCCCTGCAAAATTGTGGGTCTTCAAAGGAAAATTCAATTATGTTGAGAATAGAAGACAGGGACATAGGTTCATATATTTTAAAGAGATTATAAATAAGTGTGTCAAAATTGAAAAGTTATTACTTAAACATCAGATAAAATTCTGTTAATTGAAGTATTTTATTTATTGAAAATTTCAACTAATCGACATTTAATTCTTATATATTTTGAAATAATATAATCATGCAATATTCTTAGGAAAAACAAAGATGATAATAGACAAAATAATACCTTGTACTCATTTTCTTGTCTGTGTTCTCTATACTTGTCATTGCAGTTAGTCAAGTTTTTTAATATATGGGAATCTAAATCATCCCTCCACAACCAGCAATAATAATTATTAGGATATAGTGGATTTTTAAGGAAATGTATACTTTCAATGAGGCTCCAAAGAATGCTTTGTCATTGATCATTTAAAATCCACATAAGCATCTAGAGTAGAAATACCTAGTAGAACTTTCTGTGAAATTGGAAATGTTCTATATCTGGACTGTCTGTTATGATAGCCATTATTCACATGTATTTAAGTGTGTGTATTCACACTTAAAATGAGGGTAGTGTAGCATAGGAAATGAATTTTTATTTTTATTAATTAATTTGACTAGATTAAGAGTTCTCACATATGATTAAAGTGGTAAGGTAATGATAAAACTTAAGTAGTTTTTTTCTTTTGCCTTAATACATCTTTAAATGTGAATTTAGTTAAAAACCAAAAACTCAGAAAAGCTTTTGAATCCATTGCAGTCAGTCTTCAAATAAACAAGAAGAGGATGACATAATTGAATATACAATCAAAATATTTAAATTGTTTTTTCATTTGTGACTTGGTTTAAATATTCTCCTAAGTTTTAATTTTTTGAAATGCTGAGTATTTGGCACTCTGTTAAACTAGTTGAAATTGGTTAAAAAAGCATGTGCTTAAAACTATAAATGAATACTGGGCGCCTGGGTGGCTCAGTTGGTTAAGCAACTTCCTTCGGCTCAGGTCATGATCCTGGAGTCCCCGGATCGAGTCCCGCATCGGGCTCCCTGCTCAGCGGGGAGTCTGCTTCTCCCTCTGACCCTCCTCCCTCTCGTGCTCTCTGTCTCTCATTCTCTCTCTCAAATAAATAAATAAAATCTTAAAAAAAAAACTATAAATGAATACTTAAGCTTAATTCATTAAAATATTTATATTTATTTTTTGTTGTAGAAAAGAATCCTGAATGAATAATTTTGTGTAAATTATACAAAATCATTTTAATTGTATGGGTTTTGGTAGTGGCTGATATCTTTCTAATATGCAGCATGGCAATAATTTCTCAAGTGAAAGGAAAATGTGATGATTAAGCAAAATTGTCCTTTTTCAAATTCTATCATTAAACTTTTAAGGATTTGCTGTGAGTACCTTACCTGTGGTAAGATATTTTATGGGATGTTGGTGGTGGAGGCATGGTATGACAAGAATGGGATTATACAAATAAAAATATTGTAGACTTCCATTGAGTTTTTATACTCATCTAGGTATTCTTGATGTTTTTGGCTTGCTCTCTTTCTCAGTACTTGAGCACTTATTTTTAACTTAGTGTACTATTGTCTATGGACTTATTGTGCATCACAGTAGTCACTGTTAGGGAAAAAAAAATTTCCTCAAATACCAAGCAAGCATTTTGAAATACCATTCAATATTCTACCTTTAACTTTCAGTCAGTTAACTTCTTCATCATAGTCTCTCTTCTGCTCTCTTATAGAGGTTAAAGTAAGAAGCACTGGCAAAAACCTTGGGGAAACAGGAAGAGGAAGAGCAGTATGCAGGCTCTATTTTCAACTTCAGGGCTGCTAGTATATGAGAGTTATTAATATGCCAGGTCTTATGTTCTTGGTCTTTAAAAGTGCCTTACAGCATACTTCAGTTAACTGTTTATTGCTTTCATTCTCCACCCCCTCTACTGTGAAGTGTCTTGCTAATGCTAGGAAATCTGCTGATTACATATTGCCTTTCCCCACTGAAGTCAGAAATAGGTGCTCAGTCACTCTTCAGCATTATTTTCCACTTTCAGTACCTACTGTGCTATGTCTCAGTAGAATACTTTGTAGGTGGTTAAGTTCAAAATTAATTTTCTACTGATATAATGTTGTAAAATGTGCTCTAATGGCAATAATCTGTATTATATGCTGTATAGATAATAGGATATTTTTCCTAATGAAAATAGCTAATATATGCTATACATATGAAGTTTTAACCTGTGATAATAATGCCTTTTGGTGACTATAGTCTTCACTTTTCTGATGTATGGTTTTGTAAAAATGACAAGTGGTTTTACTCATTGTCTTTAAATTGCTCAATAAATACATTCTTAGTGATACTATGAATAAATTTTTAAAATTATTTTGCTCAATAAAGTGCCTATATGGTAAGAGTTTTAAGCCCTGCAAACTTTACTCAAAATAAATTTATTTTTAAATGTAATAATTGGTTTTAATTTTTTTAGAAAAAGAAGTAGCTCTGTTAAAATCTAAAAGTGATTTAAGAATTAAAATTTTTGCTAATTCCACGCAATTCTTACATACACTTAGAAAAATCTAAAAAGGCCCCTTTGAAGGAAAACTGCACTTCCTAAGCTCTGTTAATGCTTTGCTTCTGTCTGGTTCCAGTTGCTTGCTCAAGCCTTCCAGTGATTATTTTTAAGACACTGATTGAGTGCATTATCAAACATTGTTGTGGCGGTTCCACTGCATGAGCATTGGAGGAATTAAAGGAGAATGGGGAAAATTCACTTACAAAGGTTTGAAAGAAAGACTAGAAAGAATGGATTCTGGTACTCATTTAAATTCTCATGCTTTTTTTCTCATGAAAAGACAAAAGTCACATATGTCAGGACAACTAGCTTCTTAGAATTAGATTTAAAAAATTGTTCAAAGATCATTCCTGACCTTACTAGAAGATTCTGTATTCTGTGAGAGATTGCAGAGGGCACTGATAAATAAATCTTACCTTTCTTGTCTATGGTCCTTTAAGTGTCAGGCTATCTCAGGATTCAGTACCAGTTGTCAACCTGATATTCATTCAGTCAGAAATAGGAACTAGTTAGAAGAAACTAGTAGCTTTCCAGGAAAAGAAAGTAGTCTTTCATAAGACTCATATATGTAGGATGACTCTGTGAAAAGTAATTATTTCAAGGTACATTACCTAAGACCCAACAAGTTAAATCTTGAGGTGGCATTTTGCTTATCTTAGCTCCCTAGATACCTAAAACAGAAATAATCTATGCTCTGTAAAACAGCACAAAATGATACAATGCTACATAGAAAATTATTGGGTCAACTAAAAAATTGGCGTAAGGTTTGTAGATTAAAGTATTGTATCAATGTTAAGTTTCCTGAAGTTGACAACTGCACTGTGGAAATGTAGGAGAATATGACTATTTAGAGGAAATGCTCACTGGAATTATTTTTTATTTAGGGGTAAAGATCTTTATGCAAGTTACTCTTAATGGTTCAGAAAAAAATGTCTATTCATGTCTTCTGCCCATTTTTTAACTGGATTATTTGTTTTTTGGGTGTTGAGTTTGATAAGTTCTTTATATATTTTGGATACTAACCCTTTATCAGATATGTTATTTGCAAATATCTTTTTCCATTCTATAGGCTGCCCTTTAGTTTTGTTGATTATTTCCTTCACTGTGCATAAGTTTTTATTTTGATCAAGTCTCAATAGTTTATTTTTGATTTTGTCTCCCTTGCCTCATGAGACATGTCTAGCAAGAAGTTGCAATAGCCTATGCCAATGAGGTTACCACCTGTGTTCTCCTGTGGGATTTTGATGGTTTCCTGTCTCATATTTAGGTCTTTCATCCATTCGGCATTTATTTTTCTGTATGGTGTAAGAAAATGGTCTAGTTTCATTTTTTTGCATGTTGCTGTGCAGTTTTCCCAACACCATTTGTTGAAGAGACTGTCTTTTTTTTTATTGGATATACTTTCCTGCTTTGATGAAGATTAATTGACCATATAGTTATGGTTTCACTTGGGTTTTTTATTCTGTTCCATTATCTATGTGTCTGTTTTTGTGCCAGTACAATACTGTCTTGATGACTACAGCATTGTCATGTAACTCAAAGTCCAGAATTGTGATGCTTCCAGCTTTGCTTTTCTTCTTCAAGGTTGCTTTGGCTATTCAGGGTCTTTTATGGTTCCATATAAATTTTAGGATTGTTTGTTCTAGCTCTGTGAAAAATGCTGGTGATATTTTGATAGGGATAGCATTACATGTGTAGATTGTTTTGAGTAGTATAGACATTTTTACAATATTTGTTCTTCCAATCCATGAACATGGAATGTTTTTCCATTTCTTTGTGACATCATCAATTTCTTTCATCAGCATTTTATAGTTTTCAGTGTACAGATCTTTTGTCTCTTTTGTTAGGTTTATTCCTAGGTATCTTATAGTTTTTGGTGCAATTGTAAATGGTATCGATTCCTTGATTTCTCTTTCTGCTGCTTCATTATTGGTGTATAGAACTGCAACAGATTTCTGTACTTTGATTTTGTATCCTACGACTTTACTGAATTCTTTGGCAGTTCTAGCAATTTTTTTGTGCTCTTTTGAGTTTTCTATATAGAGTATCATGTCATCTGCAAATAATGAAAGTTTGACTTCTTCCTCCCTGATACGCAGTTCCCTATGATTGGTAATCTTGGTGCTAGTGAATTGTTCCTGCTTATCTTCTGAGGGAGGGGCCTATGGTGCTGATTCTCAGGTGCCCTTGCCCAGGTGGAATTGTGACCCACTTGTCAGGGGCCAGGCTCAGTGTAAGTGGCTCCAGATTGCACTATGTGGTGCTGTTTTGCTCCCTGAAGGCTTTCAGCACTGATGCGGGGGATGAAAATGGCGGCACCTTGATCTCTAGCCCTGGAGCTGAAAGTTACCACCCCCCACTCTTCAGTGAGCCCTCACAGAAAAGCAGTTAATCACTCTTGTCTCCCTGGTTTCCATTTCCATTGGAACTCTGTGTTCACCCAGCCTGTGACCTAGCGTTTTTATCTCAAGCACATGACCCAGTTTTGAGTCTCCAAACTTTATGGACTCCTACAGCATGGACTTGTGCCATTCCTCCCAGGGGAGGGAGGAAGGTCTTCTAGTGCTTCTGCCTTTTGCCAGGCCCCTGCCCGGAGAGCAGTCTTGAGACCTTACAGCAGTTCACAGTTTATGGCAACACTGAGCAGAAAGATGCCACATAGACTCACTGTTTTCAGCCAACTTCTCTGCTCTGATGCCTGGAAACTCTGCTGCACTCAGGCACCCCCGTTCTTCTTGTGACCCCAGGGATCCTGAGGATACACTGTCCCACCTAGGATTTGGCCCCACTTCACCATCTGAGCAGTGGGGAAGTCCCCCACTGTAGCAGACTTCTAAAAGTTCCAATTTTGTGCTCCACTGCTTATAATACTTTGTGATAGCTTCCTTAAGCAAGCTCCCACCCCTCTACCCTATCTTCAGATATATCACCCGGATTCATGTTTCCTCACCTCTTATCTTCCAAAAAGTGGTTGCTTTTCTATTTGTAGAATTGCAGCAATTCATTTCTCAGATCTCCCATTTATTTCGCAGGTGTTCAGAATGATTTGATAACTATCTAGCTGAATTCCAGGGAGCAGATGAAATTAAGGTCCCCTACTCCTCCTTCCTTGCCAATTCGGATGCATTTTATTTCTTTTTGTTTCTGATTGCTGAGGCTAAGAATTTCAGTACTATGTTAAATAACAGTGGTGACAGCGGACATCCCTGTCTTGTTCCTCACCATAGATGAAAAGCTCTCACTTTTTCCCCATTGAGGATGATTTTAGCTGTGGGTTTTTCACATACAGCCTTCATGATGTTGAGGTATGTTCTCTCTATCCCTACTTTGTTGAAAGTTTTTATCATGAATGGATGTTGTACTTTGTCAAATGCTTTTTCTGCCTCTATTGAGAAGATCATATGGTTCTTATGTTTTCTTTTATTGATTTGGTGTATCACATTGATTAATTTGCAAATATTATGCCACACTTGCAGACCAGGAATAAATCCCACCTGATTGTGGTGAATGATTCTTGTAATTTCCTGTTGGATTCATTTTGCTAGTATTTTGTTGAAAATTTTTGCATCCATGTTCATCAGGGATATTGGCTTGTAGTTCTCTTTTTTGATGGAGTCTTTGGTTTTGGATTTTAGGGTAATGCTGGCCTCATAGAATGAGTTTGGAAGTTTTCCTTCCATTTCTATTTTTGGATATGGTTTGAGAAGAATCAGTATTCACTCTTCTTTAAATGTTTGGTAGAATTCCCCTATGAAGCCATCTGGCCCTGGACTTTTGTTTGTTGGGAATTTTTTGATGATTGATTCAATTTCATTACTGTTTATGGGTCTGTTAGAGTTTTCTATTTCTTTCTGTTTCACTTTTGATAGTTTATATGTTTTGGGGAATTTATTCATTTCTTCCAGTTTGCCCAATTTATTGATGGATGGATATTTTTTGTAATATTCCCTTGTAATTGTACTTCTGTGGTGTTGGTTGGTATTTCTTCTCTCTCATTTGTGATTTTATTTATTTGAGTCTCTTTTTTGATAAGTCAGGCTAGGGATTTATCAGTTTTATTAATTTTTTCAAAGAATTACCTCCTGATTTCATTGACCTGCTCTATTGTTTTTTTTAGTTTCTATATCATTCATTTCCACTCTAATCCTTATCATTTTCTTCCTTCTGCTGGCTTTAGGTTTCATTTGTTTTTATTTTTCTAGCTTATTTAGGTGTAAGGTGTAGTTGTTTGAGATTTTTTTTTTCTTGTTTCTTGAGGTAGGCCTGTAGTGCTATACATTTCCATCTTATGACCACTTTTGCTGCATCCCAAAAGTTTTGGACTACTGTGTTTTCATTTTCATTTGTTTCCATGTATTTTCTTTATTTCTTCTTTGATTTTCTGGTTGACCCATTCATTACTTAGTAGCATGTTGCTTAACCTCTATGTATTTGTGGTCTTTCCAAAATTTTTTTCGTGGTTGACTTCAAGTTTCATAGCATGGTCAGAAAAGATGCATGGTGTGATCTCAATCTTTTTGTACTTCTTGAGGCCTGATTTGTGACCTAATGTGTCATCTATTCTGGAGAGTGTTCCATGTGCACATGAAAAGAATGTTTTTTCTGCTGTATGGCTTAAAATGTTATGAATATATCTTTAAGTCCATCTGGTCCAGTGTGTCATTCAAAGCCATTGTTTCCTTGTTGGTTTTCTGCTTAGACGATCTATCCATTGATGTAAGTGGGGTGTTAACATCCCCTACTCTTAAAGCGTTATTATCAATGAGCTCTTTTGTTTGTTATTAATTGTTTTATATATTTGGGTCCAACCATGTTGGGTGCATAAATATTTGTAATTGTTAGATTTTCTTGTTAGATGGTCCCCTTTATTATGATATAGTGCCCTTCTTCATCTCTTCTTGCAGTCTTTGGTTTAAAATCTAGTTTGTCTGATGTAAGTATTGTTACTCTGGCTTTCTTTTAACTTCCATTTGCATGATAAATTCTCCATCCCCTCACTTTCAATCTGCATTTGTCTTTAGGTCTAAAATGTCTTGTGTAGGCAGCATATACATGGATCTTGTCTTTTAATCCATTCTGGCATCCTATATTTTTTGATTGGTGTGTTTAGTCTATTTACATTCAGAGTAATTACTGATAGAGATTATTCAGTGCCATTTTATTACTTTTTTGTTGTTGTTGTTTCTGGAGATTTTCTGTTTCTTTGTAGTCTTTGTCACTTTCGGTTTTTTTTCCCCACTCAATGAATCCTATTTAATATTTCTTGTAGAGGTGACCATTTAGTGGTCATGAACTTCTTTAGTTTTTCTTTCTCTAGGAAACTCTTCATCTTTCCTTCTATTCTAAATGATAGCCTTGCTGGACAGAGTATTATTTTCTGCAGATTTTTCCCATTCAGCACACTGAATATATCATACCACTCCCTCTGGCTTTCTATGTTTCTGTGGAGAGATCTGCAACTAGCCTTATGGGTCTTCCTTTGTAAGTTAGGGACTTCTATTGTCCTGCTGCTTTTAAGATATTTTCTTTATCATATATTTCTCAAATTTCACTACATGTCTTGGTGTTGGCCTGTTTTTGTTGATTTTGATGGGAGTTCTCTATGCCATCTGGATTTGGATGTCTCTTCCCTTCCCCAGATTAGGAAAGTTTTTGGCTCTAATTTCCTCAACCAAACCTTCTGCCCCTTTTTCTCTCTCTTTTTCTTCTGGGACTCCTATGATACAATGTTATCATGTTTGATGGAATCACCGAGTTCCCTAAGTCTACTCTTTTTTTTTTTTTAATTTTATTATGTTATGTTAGTCACCATACAATACATCATTAGTTTTTGATGTAGTGATACACGAACCATTGTTTTCGTATAACACCCAGTGATCCATGCAATACGTGCCCACCTTAATACCCATCGCTGGGCTAACCAATCCCCCTCCCCTCTAAAACCCTGTTTGTTTCTCAGGTCCATAGTCTCTCATGGTTCATCTCTCCCTCCAATTCCCCCCCGCCCATTTTTCCCTTCCTTCTCCTAATGTCCTCCATGTTATTCCTTATGTTCCACAAATAAGTGAAACCATATGATAATTGACTTTATCTGCTTGACTTATTTCACTTAGCATAATCTCCTCCAGTCCCATTCATGTTGATGTAAAAGTTGGGTATTCATCCTTTCTGATGGCTGAGTAATATTCCATTGTATTAATGGACCACATCTT
>NW_028016690.1:0-729 GCF_054177405.1 Leptonychotes weddellii
GTTGCCAGAATTGCTGTCCATTAGCCACATATGGTTATTGAACACTTAAAATGTGGCTAGAGCAACTGATGAACAAAATTTTTACTTTTATATAATTTTACCTAAATTTCAAATTTAAATAACTATAAATAGGTCATAGCTACATACTGGACAGCAGAGAAAAGAGATTAATCAGGGATGCTGTAATCTTTTTTTTTTTGAGAGAGAGAGAGAGAGAAAGAAAGAGAGAGAGCCCGAGCAAGAAGGGAAGGGCAGAGGGAGCGGGAGGGAGAGGGAGAGAGAGAATCTTAAGCAGGCTTGACATGGGGCTCCATCCCATGACCCTGAGATCATGACCTGAGCTGAAATCAAGAGTCAGATGCTTACCAACGGAGCCACCCAAGTGCCCCTGTTGTAATCCTTTTGATTAAAATACTTCATTTTCAAAACAGTCATTTACCCAGGCTTTCTCTAATTACCTACCTAATTTTGAGGTATATTTTACATATAGCAAGTACACAAATCTAATGTGTACAACTAAATAAATGTTTACATATGTCAAAACCTATTTAACTGCCACCCAGATCAAGATTTAGAATACTTCCATCATTTTAGAACATTTCCTTGTACCTTTTCCAGTAGTATTCCTTTTGAAGAGTAATCATTATTCTGACATCTGTCATCATAAATTAGTCTGGCTTGTTTTGAAGTAATATAAATAAAGCAATGATTTGTACTATTTTGTATCTA
>NW_028016691.1:0-729 GCF_054177405.1 Leptonychotes weddellii
AAGAGAATCCTGCCATTTGTGATAATGTAGATAGACCGTGAGCTCATTATTCTAAGGGAGATAAATCAGACAGAGGAAGGCAAATACAGTATCATCTCACTTTTACGTGAAATCTAGAAAACCTGAGCTCACAGAAACAGAGTAGCTTGGTGGTTGCCGGGGATGGTGGGTGGAGAAATGGGTGAAAATGGTCAAAGAGTACAAACTTCCAGTTATAAGATAAGTTCTGGGGAATGTAATATACCACACAGGTCTATAGTTAGCAATACTGTGTTGGGTACTTGAAATTTAAAAGTTCTCACCACAACTTAAGTCATCAGTCACATTGTCTAAACCATTCAGATAGTTGGCGAATATTCAGACACTTGAATTTGAAACAATGCATTAAGAAAGAAGGATGCTCCTACTATGACTGTATCCTGACAGCCAAGTCAGAACTGTGTCTATAGATCGGAGCTCGTTTACAGTGGTGACATATTATATATGATTGGGAAGAGGAGGGAGGAAAGCAGTAGTGTAGACTATTGCTAAGATTTAACAGAGGCTCTGAAGCTTATATATTGTCAATTCTGTGTAGCTGCATTGATTAAATAGCTGGTAGCATTGTGGCTCACTTCTTAGCCTCTGAAAATGTAATGAAAATACAAAGAAAAGGTTTTTCCTTCAAGGCTTTTTTGCCTTGTGCTACTGTTGCTCCTTGGTTTCCCTTGCATAATTGATACGCCCAGT
>NW_028016692.1:0-729 GCF_054177405.1 Leptonychotes weddellii
CCATCCATGCAAAAATCCTCAAGAGAATGTTATCACACCAAATTGAACAATACATTAAAAAAATTATCCACCACAAACAAGTGAGATTTATTTCCAGGATGCAGGGGTGGTTCAATATTCACAAAATCAATATAATACATCACATCAATAAGGATAAAAATCATATGATCATTTCAATAGATACAGAAAAAGCATTTCATGAAGTACAACATCCATTCATGATAAAAACACTTACCGAAGTAGATTCAGAAGGAACATACCTCAACATAAAACAGGCCTTATATAAACCCATCCTCAATGGGGAAAAAACAGAGCTTTTCCCCTAAGGTCAGAAACAAGGATGTCCAGGGTCACCACTTTTATTCATCATAGTACTGGAGTTCTAGCCACACCCATCAGACAAGAAAAAAGAATAAAAGGCATCCAAATTGGTAAGGAAGAAGTAAAACTCTATTTGCAGGTGACATGATACTATATATATATAACACCCTAAAGATTCCTCCAAAACATACTAGAATTGATGAATGAGTTCAATAAGGTCACAGGATACCAAATCAACCTACTGAAATCTGTTGCATTTCTACACACTAATAATGAAGCAGTGCAAAGGGAAATTAAGAAAGCCGTCTCATTTACGGTTGTACCAAAAAGAATAAAATACTTAGATTGTAGAAGATGTAAACAGCCCAAGCGGCTACTTGTTTTGTAGCCTAATAGGTTTTTTTTTTT
>NW_028016693.1:0-729 GCF_054177405.1 Leptonychotes weddellii
GAATGAAGGGAGGGGCACCTGGGTGGCTCAGTCGGTTGGGCATCTGTCTTCAGCTCGGGTCATGGTCTCGGGGTCCTGGGATCGAGCCCCACATCGGGCTCCCTGCTCAGTGGGGAGCCTGCTTCTCCCTCTCCCTCTGCCTGCCTGTCTGCCTGCTTGTGATCTCGCTCTCTGTGTCAAATAAATAAATAAATAAATAAATATAAATAAATAAATAAATAAACAGAAACACATCAAGAGAAGTCTCAGAGTCTGGTACACTTTGCTGTGCCCTCACTCCTAACAAAGAGTCCCATGCTCCTCCTAGGACTCCTCACACCACCAGCTGAATACCACCCATGAAGCCCACTTCCCATGATTTTAGATACTACTCCTCTGGTAGAGCACTCTTCCCCTAACTACCCCATTGCTGACTCTCACCAGCCTGTCCTGAACAACACTCTGCGCATAGCTGAGCACTGGGGAAGCCAAGGATGAGCAGATATATATGGTCCTCAATCTTATTGGAGAAATGTTCCTTACATAATTCGCCGTTCCTTCCTCAACAGCTTTACTCCTGCTCAGAATGCTCTGCCCTTTAATAATAATATGAATGAAAATACTAACACTACCATGCTAATATTATGGCAGCTACTAACTATGTGCTAGGCACTAGGCTAGGCATTTTTCAATATATTGGTTAGTTTAATTTTCACAAGAACCCTATAAGGTGAGATTTATTACCAGGTT
>NW_028016694.1:0-729 GCF_054177405.1 Leptonychotes weddellii
TCTCCGTATCTGTCTTAGTCTGGGAAAACATGATTTCTTGGAGTTTGTTAATTCATACAGATATTTGGAATCTTTCCCCATGTGTCCTTAATAGAGATGTACACAAATGACAAGTTAGTAAAGGGCAGAAATATTCTCCATTCCTTAAGTGCTTGAGGGAAAGGAACTAATTGAAAGAGGTGAATTTGGGTAAAAACAGAGGAAATGTAAGGGGGTTATGGTAAAGTAACAGCCACCAACGATGTCTAATTTCCATTCCCTGGAAACTCTGAATATATTTGCCTTACGTGGAAAATGGGACTTTGAAGGTGCGATTAAGGGCTTTGAGATAGGGAGATTATAGTGGGTCCAAGGAAATCACAAACATCTTTATAAGTAAAACAGATGGGGCATCAGAGAAGAAAACATGAGGGGAAAAGAGGCCAGAGGGATGCAATTGCTGGCCTTGAAGATGGAAGGGAAGCATGAGCTGAGAATGCGGGAAGCTTTTAGAAGCCGAAAAGGCAATGAAATGTATTCTCTTCTGGAACCTCCACAAAGGAATGCAGCCCTGACAACATGGTGACTTTAGCCCGATGAGACCTGTTTCCATTTCTGACATCCAGAACTGTCAGATAATACAATTTTTATTGTTTTAAGTTCCTCAATTTGTGGTAATTTCTGAGAGCAGCAATAAGAAACTAATCTGGGCAAGTTCCTTTTTCACTAGGGCTTTTTTCTTTCTTCTCT
>NW_028016695.1:0-729 GCF_054177405.1 Leptonychotes weddellii
CACATTATATATCGGGCACTATACTATGTACTTTGCACATGGCACATTATTCAGTCTTTACACATTCCCTACTGGTTGGACATTTTTCCCACTTTATGGATGACAAAACAGAGGCAGAAATAGTAAATGGCTGAACTAGAATTATAACCCTCTTTGTCTTTCACATATCTCCAATTACCCACTCTACTATTTTTTTAATTTAATTTAATTTAAATTCAATTAATTAACATATAGTGTATTATTAGTTTCAGAGTAGAGTTCAGTGATTCATCAGTTGTATATAACACCCAGTGCTCACTACATCACGTGCCTTCCTTAATGCCCATCACCCAGTTACCTCATCCCCCAACACACACCTCCCCTCCTACTCTGCTATTATTACCAGTCTAAAATTGGGGCTAAATATGTCAATGTTTCCTAACCAATTTATTATTTGAAACAATTGTACCAAAACATTAGGCCCATTTTTTTTTTTTAAAGATTTTTATTTATTTATTTAAGACAGAGAGAATGAGAGAGACAGCACATGAGACGGGGGAGGGTCAGAGGGAGAAGCAGGCTCCCTGCTGAGCAGGGAGCCCGATGCAGGACTCGATCCCGGGACTCCAGGATCATGACCTGAGCCGAAGGCAGTCGCTTAACCAACTGAGCCACCCAGGCGCCCTAGGCCCATTTTGACAGTTGGGATAGATTAAAGGGAAAGCACACACACACACACACACACACACA
>NW_028016696.1:0-729 GCF_054177405.1 Leptonychotes weddellii
TTTTTTTAAAGATTTTATTTATTTATTTGACAGAGAGAGACACAGCGAAAGAGGGAATACAAGCAGGGGGAATGGGAGAGGGAGAAGCAGGCTTCCCGCGGAGCAGGGAGCCCGATGCGGGGCTCGATCCCAGGACGCTGGGATCATGACCTGAGCCGAAGGCAGACGCTTAACGACTGAGCCACCCAGGCGCCCCCAAATGGACTCTTAAATACAGAGAACAAACTGGTGTTTTCAAGGTGGGGGTGGATGAAATAGAGGGGACTAAGAACATACTTACCTAGATGAGAGCTGAGAAATGTATAGAATTGTTGAATTACTACATTATACACCTGAAACTAATGTAACACTGTATGTTAAGTATACTTGATTTAAAAATATAAAAGTGCTCTTTTAAAAATGAAAAATAAGAATAAAAAGAAAACATTAACCCACAATGTTAAAGAGACGGGAAAAGATACTATATTAAAAAAGAGATATTAGCAGATTTATGGTTCTGAAGATAATTTAAGGATGAATTCTAGATACATAGAAAATTAAGCAAGTGAAGAAAAGAAAACAAGGCAGGGATTATCTGTGGGGAATACAAAATTGTATAAGAAACAAAATGTAATCATAGTCATACTACTATGTTGTTCAGCTCTAATAATTCACAATCTATATGAATGTTGATTTTAAAAGTTGTGATAATGGACATCCTTGTCTTGTTACTGGTCTTAGAGGAAAAGC
>NW_028016697.1:0-729 GCF_054177405.1 Leptonychotes weddellii
GTAGGCAGAGCGGCAGGCAGAGGGAGAGGGGGAAGCAGGCTCTCCGCTGAGCAGGGAGCCCGATGCGGGGCTCGATCCCAGGGCGCTGGGATCATGACCTGAGCCGAAGGCAGACGCTTAACCGACTGAGCCACCCAGGCACCCCTGGCCACGTTTTTAATCCTTCAACTCCGAGCACTTTGCGTGTCACCTTCTCAAAGAGGCCATCTTGCTGTTGCAGTAGAGGCCACTGTCCCCAGCTAGTCATTCTGCCGCATTCCCCCGGCTAAGCTGAAGTTGTGTGTCTGTGTTTGTCCCTTCCTCTGTCAAATGTCAGCTCCCTGAGTTCAGGGATTGTCCCGGTCCCTAGCGTCCCTGAGTGCATGGTACGCACTCAGCCATCTGCTGAAGAAACATTCGCATCGTAGTTGTTGCTTATAAAGTAGGATTGTAGTCCTCTATATTATGCTACTGCTTTTTCTTTTTTACTTAGCAACATAATATGTGTTCGCTATCTTTCCATAACAACACTATCGAACTATCTTATTCTTTTAACTGCCACATAGTATTTTATTGTACGCCATATACCATCATGTATGTAACGACTTCCACAGAGACATTTAAGTGGTTCTCATTGCTTCCTGTATATCAGGGCTGCAGTGAGTGTGGATGTACATGTGCCAAGTATTTCTGTATAATAGTGGGCTAGCTGAGTCAAAGCCGTGTGCATTGAAAAATAGTTTTTATTGA
>NW_028016698.1:0-729 GCF_054177405.1 Leptonychotes weddellii
AAAGATTTTATTTATTTATTTGAGAGAGAGAGAATGAGAGACAGAGAGCATGAGAGGGAGGAGGGTCAGAGGGAGAAGCAGACTCCCTGCCGAGCAGGGAGCCCGATGCGGGACTCGATCCCAGGACTCCAGGATCATGACCTGAGCCGAAGGCAGTCGCTTAACCAACTGAGCCACCCAGGCGCCCTCATATATATTCTTTTATGATGTATTTGAGTCTTTTGACTATTTGGAAGTGTGGTCATTTGTCTTTTTATTATAAATTTATAGTTCTTTATATATTCTGAATACAAATTAGATATGTGCATTTCAAATACTGTCTCCTAGTCTGCATCTTGCCTTTTTATTTTCTTAATAGCGTCCTTTGATAAGAAGAATTTTTTTAATTTTGATGAAGTCCAATCTACCTTTTTTATGTATAGTGCTTTTAGTTTTTTGTTTGTTTTTTGTTTTTTTAAAGATTTTCTTTATTTATTTGACAGAGAGAGGGAACACAAGCAGGGAGTGGGAGAGGGAGAAGCAAGCTCCCCGCTGAGCAGGGAGCCTGATGCAGACTCCATCCCAGGACCCCGAGATCATGACCCCAGCCGAAGGCAGAAGCTTAACTGACTGTAGGCGCCCCCTATTGTGCTTTTGTGTCTTCTCTATGAAAGTATTGCTTTTCTCAAGAACATGAAGGTATTGTATGCTTTCTTCTAGAAGCATTATAGTGTTAGCTTTCATATTAGG
>NW_028016699.1:0-729 GCF_054177405.1 Leptonychotes weddellii
TTTTTTTTAAAGATTTTATTTATTTATTTGAGAGAGAGAGAATGAGAGACAGAGAGCATGAGAGGAAGGAGGGTCAGAGGGAGAAGCAGACTCCCTGCCGAGCAGGGAGCCCGATGCGGGACTCGATCCTGGGGACTCCAGGATCATGACCTGAGCCAAAGGCAGCCGCTTAACCAACTGAGCCACCCAGGCGCCCCTCTAATAAACATTTTTATAGGGTTTACTATGTGCTAGGTATTTTTCTAAGTGACTAAACCATACTGTCAGGTTAGTCCTTTAATCACCCCCCAAATAAGGCACTGTTATTATGCCAGATGGGGAAACAGGGTCAGAGTGATTAAATAATTTGGTGAGGTGGTAGATCCAGGATTCTCTCCTCGTTCTGGAGTTACTGCTCTTGACCTCTGCATCATGCTGCCTCCCTTTAGCCAGTCCCCGCTTACAAAGAGATTATGTGATAGAGATTATAGAATACGTTATGATAGAGAAGGTGAAGAATATGCAAGAGACAACAAATACAAATTGAACTGCTACTTGTTTTGTACACTGCTGTATTCCCCAGCACCTAAAACTAGGGACTGAATAAATATTTGTGGAATGCTGTTGAAAGACTTTGTGGTAAATACTATGAAGCAAACACATTGGATGAGATGACTGACACTCATGGGAATGGATTTGCTTTATATGGGGTGGCGAAGGAGGGCCTCTCTGAGGAGGTAATGTTTGAAC
>NW_028016700.1:0-11343 GCF_054177405.1 Leptonychotes weddellii
CCCCCCCACTGGACTCCTGGGGGCAGGTGTTGGAAGATGTGGACACCGTGTGCTCAAGCAAGAGTGGACTGATGTCTATGTATGTGCAGCCAGCTACCTTCTTTCTCCATAACTGACCTCAGGTGGCTATTTTCCAAACATAGCCAAGCCAAGAATCAGAAAATTTTAGAGTGAATTTAACTTAATTTAATTTTTTTTAAGATTTTATTTATTTACTTGACAGAGAGAAAGACAGCGAGAAAGGGAACACAAGCAGGGGGAGTGGGAGAGAGAGAGAAGCAGGCTTCCCGCGGAGCAGGGAGCCCGATGCGGGGCTCGATTCCAGGACCCTGGGATCCTGACCTGAGCTGAAGGCAGACGCTTAACAACTGAGCCACCCAGGTGCCCCTAAATTAATTTAATTTTAAAAATGTAAAATAAAGATGCTGAATTGAGTGCAAAATAAAATATGAACTGAATTCACTATTTTCTCTTGTCTAAAAACACTGTGTATTTGTAAGCACAGTTTGAGCCTGAGTTTTGAGATTAAGGTGTTTGGTATTCAAGAGAGAATTTAGCTAATTCTACCTTTTAATTAAGATTATTTTTCCCCATGATATATACATTGATTATAAAGGAACTTGATGCCTTGCAAACTCTGCTGTGATAAACTCTAATACCTCAGAATCCTATTTATGAAAAATCTCCATAATCTTGGTGCCATGCAGTGACGAGAAGATGACATGAGAGTTCTCCCCATGAGAGTTCACTGTTGTCACCAAGGAAACAGGCAGAGCACCCAATTCTTCCCTCACACACCAAAGTGGACAGGGGTGTTTGCACCCAGAGCAAAAGCTGGAGGAAATGGAGCAGCCCTCACTCATGGGGCGTGCCCCACCACCCAGCCAAAAGGGGAGCATCCTGCCTGTGTTCCTTTCTGTGGTCACTGGACCATGAGGCCGGAGAAGACTATTTTTATAATGCGTCTTCTGAAGCCTCTCCGTCAGACGATTTTCTATCTCATTAATCTTCAAACAATCCTAGGAGTTAACTTTGTATTATCTCTATTCCACAGATGCAGAAACTGAGAGGTTCAGACACATGTGACATACAAATCACACAGCTGGTGAGAAGCAAAGTCAGGATTTCAATGCACTTTTGTCTGACTCCAGGGCCTCTGTTCATTATTATGCAAAAGGATGCAGCCTCATTAGGGTCACGAGAATAATAGGTAGATCCCCCAGCACTACACTACCTGCCTATGGAAGCCCCACCCTACACCCTGCAGGGAACCCTGAAATTCAATCTGGTTGGAACACTCAGATTTGAGATTTGTATAACCTGAAAAAAATATTTAAATATATCTCTATAAACACACACACACAAAGAGTCATCATCGGGTTATTCTCTATCAACTGTTCTCGGACGACCTTGGGTATGGTCAACACATACCTGACATCCCCAAGAATCTTTCAGGGCATCTGTGAGATGAAAAGCTGTTTTCAGAATAATGCTAAGAAAGTATATGCCTTTTGGGGCGCCTGGGTGGCTCAGTCATTAAGCGTCTGCCTTCGGCTCGGGTCATGGTCCCAGGGTCCTGGGATCGAGCCCCGCGTCGGGCTCCCTGCTCTGCAGGAAGCCTGCTTCTCCCTCTTCCGCTCCCCCTGCTTGTGTTCCCTCTCTCACTGTCTCTCTCTCTCTCTCTGTCAAAAAAATAAATAAAATCTTAAAAAAAAAAATAAATAAATAAAAGGATTTTTTTCAGGGTGCCCGGCTGGCTCAGTCAGAGGAGCGTGCGACTCTTCATCTTGGGGCCATGAGTTCAAGCCCCATGTTAAATGTAGAGATGACTTAAATAAGTGAATAAACTTAATTTTAAAAAATATAAAAGGATTTTTTAATAATCACCCATTAAAGAATATCATGTCGAAATAATTTAAGAAAGATTTCCTATGGCATATGGAGCAAGGAGATAGTAAATCTGAAAGTCGAACAGATAATGTCACAATGGCTCTGTCCACACGATATGGACAAGATAGGGTATATCACAATGAACAATTGCAATAACCTCATAGCTGGCCTGCTCAGTAATGCATATGTTTTGATCATTTGGGCCATTTTATTTTTTGGCAAATTACCACCATTTCGAGATGGTGAATTGCAATATTGTATCATTAATTCACATATTGGAAAAAAAGCCAAAAAATGCAACAGAAGGGGCACCTGGGTGGCTCAGTCGTTAAGCGTCTGCCTTCGGCTCAGGTCATGGTCCCAGGGTCCTGGGATCGAGCCCCGTGTCAGGCTCCCTGCTCCGCGGGAAGCCTGCTTCTCCCTCTCCCACTCCCCCTGCTTGTGTTCCCTCTCTCGCTGTGTCTCTCTCTGTCATATAAATAAATAAAATCTTTATAAATAAATAAATAAAAATAAATAAATAAATAAATAAATAAATAAAATCTTAAAAAAAAAAAAGAAAGTATATGCCTTTTAAAATGGATGGTGACCACGCTGCTGGGGTGTTGGTGTGATTCAGGTGGTGGTGGCCCATGTCCTCACCATCACACACTCACAGCAAAAACAAACAATTCAGTTGCCAGCTCCACTTAATTATGTCCTTGACAAAGCAGTAAAAACCATTGCGTGTCTTTCCATTTTGACCCTGGAGGACACGTCCCTTTCATCTTTCATGTGACAGGGAGGCAAGCACGTATGAAGTACATACATGTGGGCGCTCAAGAGAAAGCACCATGGTGTGACTCATCAGCTGCTTTCTTCATGCAACACCATTTTTACTGAAAGAAAACTGACAAACCATTTTTGTTGGGGTATTTGACAAACATTTTCTCGAAATGAATGAAGTGAGCTGTCATGTCAAGGCAAACCGGGGAACGTGTTTGTTGCCAATGAGAAAAATCTAAGCTCTCAAGTCAAAATTCGATTCCGAGAAACTTGCAGTCTCCATCATGCACATAATACAACTTCCTAATATTTAAAGACTTTTGGATGATTTTAGTGGTCCTATTAAGAACTGTGCTTTTAAAAAATATTGTGTAATGAAATATAACAACATTTTGGAATCCCCACACAACTAAATCAATGTTTTTAAAAAACTCAATGCTGGGTGTTACAAAACCACGCATGTGCAAAAGATCCATTCAAAGCGCAAAGTAAACCAAGAGATTTTAATGGAACAGTACAAATCCGGCCATTGATATGGTTCCTGAGTCTGTGCAAATAACTGTTAAAGACTGCCACCTATCAAATTTTGGTGGAGTATTATGAGGTGCAGCCACAATGATCTCACGAGGCTATTATTGCCCCTTCCTTTTCCAGCTTCATCTTGCGTGGCTGTATTCTCTTCACATACTCCAACCAAAATCACATGTCACAGCAGACTGAATGCAGAAGCAGCTTTGCTGTCCAGCTGTAAGCCAGACATTTAAAGAGACTTTCAAAAGTATAAAATATTGCCTCCTTTCTCACAGAATTTTGTTTTGTTTTGGACAATATAGTTTTTTCTTTCTTTTTTTAGTGATTTTATTTATTTTTTATTTTTTTACAGAGAGAGAGAGAGTGTGTGCATGAGCAGGGCAGGGAGGGGCAGATGAAGAGGGAGAGGGAGAGAGAATCCTAAGCAGGCTCCATGCCCAGTGCAAGGAGCCCATACTGGGCTAGATCTCATGATCGCAAGATAGAGACCTGAGATGGAACCAAGAGTCCAATGCTTAACAAATTCAGCCATCTGGGCACCCCATTGGACAATATAGTTATATTTCATTAAAAAGTGGTATTTATGATAACATGTCTGTTTATTATTGTTATTTGGATGTTTTTTAAAAATTCTCAGTTGAATTTCTAATACAATAAATACTGAGAGGTATAAGCCACATAAATAAAAGCACTTAGGGGTCCTCAATAATTTTTAAAAGTCTAAAGCCATCCTAAGACCAAAAAGTTTGAGGAGTGCCTTTCTATATAATTGAGAGAGTTTAAAAATTCAAAAATCTGTTTGGACATGCTCCCAGGGCTTGAAGTCTGATGGATGTTTTTCCAACTCAACTTGAATCCCTGGCAATGTTCTTTGTTCTCTCCCCGCAGGCCACCCCCCTACCCCATCCCAAACCCCTGTAGCTTTGTTAGTCAGGATGTTCTCCTTGCTCTGCCTATTGGCTGCAGCTTTTCCACTAGGGCCTCCAAGTCTTCCCCACCCCTCCCCAGGGCCCCTAACTCTGGCTGAGATCCCAGGGCCACATGT
The DNA here is from genome assembly GCF_054177405.1 of Leptonychotes weddellii. NCBI lineage: Eukaryota > Metazoa > Chordata > Mammalia > Carnivora > Phocidae > Leptonychotes > Leptonychotes weddellii. Next base: position 4,232 of record NW_028016700.1, read on the forward strand.
CCTGTCCCTGTTCCCCAGGTAGCACCTGGGTACTGTCCTTTATCCTGAGACCCAGAGCCGCGCCTGCCCATCACTGGGGCCTGAGAGCCTGTTGAAGGCTACCTGCCACCTCTGTCTGAATCGACATCTTCAGATCTTAGAGACCTGTCCACCTTTCTTGCCTCCTGACATACGGGTTTCACAGAAACAGGTCAAATAACTCAAATAGGCAAGGACAGCCAAGCTCAGAGCAGAAGGACATTTTTTTAAATCCTCAACCAAATCACCTTTATTGTCATCCCATCACGCTTCCATATTATAATCAGAAACATATGTGCAGACACGTCCATACATCTATCCACATGGATTATATTCCCATCTTCGATACCTTCAAGAGTGGTTGTCAGCATGACCTAACAGAGTGCCCAGGCAAACCTTTCTAATGGGAAATTTTAAAAAGTGACAACATTAGGAAAAAGTTACTCTCATGTGTGAAGATCAGAAGGGTTTCCGGCTATGAACATGACAACATCTATGTGAACACACTTAAAGACCTCTCTGCAACAGGTGAGACTCAGAAAAGCTGCACTTCCCACCTGTTCAGACAGGCTGTGGGCGTGAAGGATGGGAAATTTCAAGATGCACCTCCCCACCACACACTGGGGGTCCCTGTGCATTTCCTAGATTTCAGGTTAAAGAAGAAAGGATGAGGGGCACCTGGGTGGCTTAGTCAGTTAAGCTTCTGACTCTTGGTTTAGAGCTAACATTGTTTCAAGTAAGATTTGGTTAAGTTACATATGAGAATACATCTGGGGACACACAGACACATACTTAAGTGTTTCTGGTAGTTTTGAGTTTAGTCAGCAGTTTAAGTAAACTTTAAAAGGAAAGGAAAGAAATAGATTTGATCCACTACAAAAACAACTACAGTTACTTTGAAGTATGTTTATCATTTACAATACTTTGTGAAAAATGCTAGGTGTCAGGACAGAGGCCATGACATCTACAGGAAGACTCTTATGATTGAGAAAAATGACCCAGGGAACCCAGCCTCCACTGTATACACCAAGATTATCCACAACATCGATGAATGTGAGTTTAACTCCATAAATAAATATTAATGCTTACATTTGCAAAGTGCCATATTTGGCAGTAAAGAAACACCTCAAATTCTTATTGGAAGTTTTTATATAGTCACAAATTAAAAAGTTAAAAACTGACTTTCGGGGCACCCAGGTGGCTCCGTCAGTTAAGTGTTTGCCTTCGGCTCAGGTCATAATCTCAGAGTCCTGGGACCGAGCCCTGCATTGGGCTCCCTGCTCAGCGAGGAGCCTGCTTCTCCCCCTCCCTCTGCCCCTCCCCCTGCTCATGCAATAATATCTCTCAAATAAATAAGTAAAATCTTAAAAAAGAACAAAAACTGACTTTCATATTTTCTAAAGTGTGTATCTGAGACTTCATATCACTTTGAGTGACATTAATTAGGACAGCTCTCTGAAAGGGCTAGACCCACACACACAAACTCAAACGAGAGAACTTCCAAACTAAAAACACCACCTGTTTCAAAAAGATACGTAAGTAACGCTTCTGGTCTTCTCTATATTATATTATTTATATTGTGGGTCCCTTAAATATTTGCTCTCTAGTATTGTTGACCATGGGCTCTTGATAACGTGAATTGGACTGGATTGAAGACCACCTTTTTAATACTGTGCAGTACGTGCTATCATGTGCTGGGCATGACATATATGCATCATACATACGTGACACACTCAGCTGGCTTGTTGATAAATGATGCAAATTCTCAGTCCAAGGCAGTCTGGACAGGCCAGTTGCATGAAAGACACTGCCCATTCTCTGACTCAGATCTTCCTTCCCACCATGCCCAGAAGAAATGGAAGTGCATGCATGTACATATATGTTTTTCTCTCCTGTTTACTGTCTTTGTTCCCGTTTGCAAAAACTGCCCTGACTGCCTGGCCTTCACCACCACTTGGGGGCCTTTCGGGTCAAGCCTGAGAAGTCCACCTTGGTTTGGAAGCTCATCTCCACCCAAACCCCTTCCCTCCAGTCACCTCAGGCACAGCCCCTCAACATCTCCCAGCCGCTCCCAGCGTTGCTCCCCGACACTCTACAAGTTCCTCATTTCCCCACCTTCCACTTTCTCACCTTCCACTGCCTTCTCATATCTTCAAAATGCCTGAGACCTACCATCTGTGAGAGAAGCCGTGGCACCTTCTTTCCTGCCCCTTTCTGTGTGTGAGCTTGACAGCCATCCCCTGGGTCCCTCAGTTAAGGGCCACCCATCAGCTCTGATAAAGTGCAGAATGTGGGGGTACAATTCCTGCCGCTAAGGAGGCAAGCTTCTTCTTCCTCCCCAATCCTTGCCCCTGGGGCCTTTGGGGTCCACCTCATCTTCCCTGGGACAATGGAGAGAGACAGAGATAGCAGCCTCCTTCATTGACCTCCTTAGGCTCTATCTATGCCAACCCCTTCTTGGAATCAGAGAGGAGTATGCTGATGCCCCTCCACCAGCCATGTATCCTCAGCCCAGTCACCACATCGATATGTTCAAACTTTAAATGATGCTGATTCCAACATGGAAACATATCCATTCTTGCCTGGGTGTGATAATAACCTCTTCTATGTCAGCAGAACCTACTACGAAGTGCTTAACATACATTTTCTCTTGTACATCCACACATCAATCCGGTGAGGTGCGTTCTCATCATCCCTGTGGTAGAGTACAGGAAACTGAGGCAGGAAAATTTAATACGGGGTAGACATGGCATCCAAACCCAGACAGTTTGGCTCCTAGAATCTATGCCCTTGATCGTAGCTCAAAATGCTGGCTACCCGTGAAATTAAGCATGCAGGTAAGATGGACAGGAAACTGGGGAACAGAATGTCTACATAAATGTGGGACACATCATTTCGTTTACTCTTTGGTAAATAATTCTGTGTAATTCAGTGGGCTGTCAATGCTTTCTTGGGCTAAGACAGAAATTTCTGCCTTGAATTCTGACTTTATAATAGCTCAGTCCACTCTCTCACATTTCTTTAGGGAGACGTATTTCACTGCTGAGAGAGATAACAAGCAGTAGAAAAGATGTGATATTAAAATGATACTGATGATTCCGCTTGGCTATAAAATGAAAGAAAGACAGTTGCCTGCTGAGTGTAGGAAACATGCAGGCAACAAAATGTTCCAAACCCACACAGCCAGCCACCAAGACCCAACTGTGCAAAGTTGTAACACATGAACCCAAATAATACTCAGATGTCCCGAAGCCTCTGTGAAGTGTAGCAATATATTTTAAAAGGCGAATTTGGTATTTTTGTTTTTGATGTTTACACAATCTCTCAGGCTTTTTGGAAGGTAAGAAATCACTTAGGCGTAAAGGACCCGGGCTCACATGAAGTCGGGGGTGACGAGTCATGGGCCATGCCGAGGCTCCATCCTTGAAAATGCAGCACTCAAGCGTGTGGGGGCTTCCAAGCTTTCAGAGAAGACTGACAACCACAGTGTAAGATCACAGTCCCTGACTCCTGCTTTCCAGAAGACAGCGAAAGGCAGCTCAGATCATTTTAACCAAGTGTTTGGAAAAGGGCCATCTTTGCGGCTTGTTGCAAACCTGAAAATTATGGGAGGGGCTGCTTTACAATACTAGACAACACGTAGGACAAATTGTTCCCTAAATGCCCAACATGTGTGGCCAGGTCATTCTGTCATTCTCTCAGAATAGGAAATGCCCTAGCTCTATCCTGAGATCAGGCAGGTATTTTAAAGACGGTAGCTAAAAGCTCTTCTGCCCTCACCACTCCCACCTGACTCATCCATCTGGGGAGGATGCCTCTTCTTTGCTGGCTCTTTTTTTTTTTTTTTCCAAGTAGGCTCTACCCCTAGTGTAGAACCCAATGTGGGGCTCGAACCCACAACTGTGAGATCAAGACCTGAGTCGAGATCAAGAGTCAGACGTCCAAACAACTGAACCACCCAGGTGCCCCTTTTGCTGGCTTTAAAAAAAATAAACTTTACATTTTAGAATGTACTTAAATTTACAGACCAGTTGTGAAGATAATATACACCACACCCAGATTCTCCAGTTATTTACATCTTACATTATACAATGATTAAATGGCTATTGAACCATGATTAACTAATGTCCTTATTTTATTCAGATTTCCTTAATTTTAATTCACCTTTTCTGTTCCAAGATCTCATCCAGGAACCACATTATATCCAGACCTCCCATGTCCTTGTGCTCCTCTTGGTTGTTAACAATTTCTCAGATTTTCCTTGTTTTTGATGACTGACAATTTTAAAGAGTACTGGTCAGGTATTTTGTAGAATGTCCCTCAGTTGGGGTTTGTCTAATTTTTCTTCCTTATCAGACTGGGATTCTGAGGTTTTTGGAGCAGGGGGCAGCAGAGGCAGCAGACACATGGTGTCATGTGTCCATGCTGTCAACGCAACTCATCACTGTTGGTACTGACCTTGGTCACCTGGTTGAGGTCTTATGGGTTGGGTTTTCCCACTGTCCCCACTCCATTTTCCATCTCACGCATTTTGGAGGTGCTCACCACTATAGCCCACACCTAGGGAGCGAGAGTCATGCAATGTTCTTGAGGTGGTGTGTCTACACAAATTATTGGGAATTCGTCTGCCGGGGAAATTTGCTGATTACCTTATTTATTCATTCAATCATTTATTTATATCAGTATGGACTCACGGATATTTATTTTGCACTTTGGATTATAATTCAACACTACTTTAATTTCTTGCTCAAATTGTTCCACATTTAGCCACTGAGCACTCTCTAGGTTGGCTCCTGTGTCCCTCTGACATACCAGCATTATTGTTTTCTCTTTTTCTTTTCCTTCTTCCTTTGATTGTCTGCAATAGCACAAGTTTACAGAATGGAATTTCCCCACTTTGTTGATCAGCACACCTATACCCTTAATGGGAGTCAAACAAAGTCACGCATTATGTACTAAGACACGGAATTATATTTGTTGTTATGACCCTGAAGACAGAAGGGATATGAAAATAGGCCAAATAAAATAGAGCCCAAAATGGATTTGTTGAATCAGATCAAGTGGTTTAGCAACCTAAGGAGTGGAGACTTTCTGAGGAGCCATGGAGTCAGACAATGAGTAACATGACTTACGGAGCATGGAGTATGACAAACCCCGTTTGAGGAGCTTTGATGCAACAACCATAGAACAGGGTGGGACTGAGTTTCAAAAACAGAACCAGCCACTGTCTCTACAAGCGGTTTCCCTGATTAAGAAAGGTTAGTCCACTGGGGTGCCTGGGTGGCACAGTCAGTTGAGCATCTGACTCTCGATTTTGGCTCAAGTCATAATCTCAGGGTCATGAGACTGAGCCATGCATCGGTCTCCATGCTCAGTGCAGAGTATGCTTGAGATTCTCTCTCCCTCTCCCTCTACCCCTCCCCCCATGCTCATGCTGTCTCTCTCTCTCTCTCTCAAATAAATAAATAAATCTTAAAAAAAAGGAAGTTTAGACCCCTGAAGATGCTGAGGAAGCTGCCCCCCTTCCCCCAATTGTTGACATGTTATGTTTCCTCAGCATATAAATATCTTCTAGAATACAGTACAGTAATGTTTTAGAGAAGAAAATTCAAATATTATTATTTTTATAAGAAGTACAGTTTAAATGTTTATGAGATATATTAGTGTTCCATATCAGAATTGTAATTCTAATTTTCATGTATAATGGAGTAATTGATTTAGAAAGGTAATAGTAGGTAGCACTCTTACTGAGGTTGGATACAATAATATAACATTTAAACAATTATGAGAATAACTAAATTTACTTATAAGTTTAATTTATTTGATTTATAAAAGTTATTTGGATGCTCAGAAAGCTTTAGTTAGTCAGATAATTAGAGTACTTAAAAAGGAAATCAAATGGGGGCGCCTGGGTGGCTCAGTCGTTAAGCGCCTGCCTTCGGCTCAGGTCATGATCTCAGGGTCCTGGGATCGAGCCCTGCATCGGCCTCCCTGCTCCACGGGAAGTCTGCTTCTCCCTCTCCCACTCCCCCTGCTTGTGTTCCCTCTCTCGTTGTGTCTCTCTCTGTCAAATAAAAAAAAAAAAATCTTAAAAAAAAAAGGTAGTAGTACTTTAAAAAAAAAAGGAAATCAAATGTATTTAATTTATAAATATAGTTTAGTCCACAAAGATGAAAAATGAACTAAGTTTACACATGGAACAAAACATTAATCAAAGGTCCTTTAAAAGTACTTGTTCAAATTTGCTAGATATATATACAGCAAGATTTTTTAGTTGAATTAAAATTAAAGGAAATTAGGGGGGTTTGCATTTATAACTTTAATAAATGACCATATTAATTTTTAAAGCAAAGTAATAATTTAAATAATTTTTTCTTCATTCAAAAGTAATTGAAGGTTGTCTATCATATGGTTTCACTCATATGTGGAATTTACGAAATGAAACAGAGGATCATAGGGAAGGGAGGGAAAAATTAAATAAGATGAAATCAGAGAGGGAGACAAACCATAAGAGACACTGAACTCTAGGAAACAAACTGAGGGTTGCTGAAGGGGAGGTGGGTAGGGGGATGGAGTAACTGGGTGATGGACATTAAGGAGAGCACGTGATGTGATGAGCATTGGGTGGTATATGCAACTGATGAATTACTGAACACTACATCTAAAACTAATGATACACTATATGTTAACTAATTGAATTTAAATAAAATAAGATATAAAAAAGTAGCTGAAGACTACAAGAAACTTAAACAAATACACTTAAATTTAAAGAAGAAAATAAAGACCACTTAAAATTCAGCCATCTCAAGTGTAAGAGTGTTCCCCCTTCTCCACATCCTCACCAACATCTGCTGTTTCCCATGTTGTTAATTTTAGCTGTTGGTGGGAATGCAAACAGGGGCCGCCACTCTGTAAAACAGTATGGAGTTTCCTCAAAAAGTTGAAAATAGAGCTACCCTACGATCCAGCAATTGCATTACTGGGTATTTACCCCAAAGATACAAATGTAGGGATCCGAAGGGGTATGTGCACCCCAATGTTTATAGCAGCAATATCCACAATAGCTAAATTATGGAAAGAGCCCAGATGTCCAT
>NW_028016701.1:0-729 GCF_054177405.1 Leptonychotes weddellii
AGGCTTTCTTTTAAAAGGGACCATCTAAAGCATTGATTATGCTTTTCTTTGTGATAGAGGACAGTTAATTAATCATAGCAGAATCAATAAACATGGCTGTTACTAAAAGTAGCAAAAATGCAAGTTTGAAATTTTTAGTGAAGGGAATTTCCTTACAATAAAACTTCTATATTATGATGGTCAAGATAGTTCTGTTCCCTTGGGAGCAATAATGTATAATAAATGGCTTTCTTACTGATTTTCAATTTTCAAAATATTGGAAAATTTTCCTCATATAAATCTGAACATCCTACCTCCACAATAATTTTAACAAATAAACGTTCAGCAGAATTAAACTTAAGCATGGTTATAAATTTGCTAAGTATCAATTTGTTCTGGCAAGTTCTTAATTTTTGGATGAAAGTTCTAATGAAATGTTGCTAACATTTTCGTTCTTTTGCTGTAGCTTTCTCCTTTCCTAACAACTTCGTACTTATTTCTGCATCTGACCTTCCCTCACAAGAGGCAGTTACAGTAAATCAATCATATTTTCTTGCTGTGCTTGAGTGAAGATCATGTTTTTTCATTTCAGAAATAATTTCCTGATGCTGTATTTAAGTAGCACATTTTATGTCAATGGGAAAAGCAGTGTGAAAGAATGAGAACAGGTCTGAGTTAAGAGAAAACAAAAATGATCTGGCTTGTGACTTTCATATATATTATCTTTTTGACTCTTTACGTTGGAAAGGT
>NW_028016702.1:0-729 GCF_054177405.1 Leptonychotes weddellii
TAAAAATTCATCTTAATTTGGCTATCTTTGATGGAAATGAGGGTGATTTTAGTGAGAAAAAATTGTTTCAGTAACACACTTTCACGGGTGTTAGAGTCTAGTTCTGATTAATTGTCTTTGAATGTTTATTGTTTATCTATGCAGCTGGGCTGGATCCTGAATTCTTCTGGTTTCCTGAATATCTGGCTAATTTTCTACCTGACTGCTTGCACAATATAAGCCTAACTTTGAAAGCCCACCTGCAGGACCACCTCCTGAAATGAGACAACTATTTAACTGAACTGACCTAATGTACCTCATTATAAAATGCAGAATAAGATGCTAAGACTATACATGAGAGTTCCAGAATGATGGCTCTAGGAAGGCTGGGGGCTAAGCCTGGTACTAGGGAATATTTGCAATTGGGTGCAAGGCACTTTCATTCCAGAAATCCTGATCTATGCCCTTTTCCAACAGGATGTAGCTAGAGTGATCGTTGCCCTATCCCTCAAGAAAGAGAATGGTGAAAAGACAGTGGGAAATTGAAGCTGGAGACCATTTGTCAGTTCAAATGGAGGAATGAAAACTAGAAGTCATATCCCCCCTCAGGCACAGCCAATAGGCCAGGGAACATATAGACCTAGCCTCAAGGGATAGGAGTGCTTGCTTATCATTCAAAGGAACATGTAAAACAAATAGTTAAGCAGCACTATGCTAGAGATTAATCACTAGATGCAACCCCACTAGCTT
>NW_028016703.1:0-729 GCF_054177405.1 Leptonychotes weddellii
GTTACGTGGGACAGCCCAAAACACCAACATGAGAGGTTCCATGCAGTGGTTGGTATGAGGCAAAGCTTACATATGTGCTACGGACTGAATTTTTGTGCCTCCTCCAAAAGTTGTATGTTGAAGTCTAGCCCTCAGTGTGATGGCATTTGGAGGTAGGACCTTGGGGAATTGATTAGTGCCCTTATAAAAGAGACCTCAGAGAGTTCTCTTGCTTCCCATCTGCCATCTAAGGACACAGAAAAAAGACAGCCATCTATGAATCAGGAAGCAGGCTCTCACCAGACACTGAATCTGCTGGCACCTTGATCTTGGAGTTCCCAGTCTCCAGAACTATGAGAAATAAATGTTTGTTGGTTAAGTCACCCAGTCTGTGATATTTTTGTTACAGCAGCCTGAACAGTCTAATATAGTATTTAATTGATGAATTTTTGTCTAGAGTCTCCCCCAGAACATCTCTCTTGAGCAGAAGTTTTTATCCTTTTCTCTCAGAAACAGAGCAAAGATCAAAGATCCCTGTTTCACGCAGGTGTGTTCATACACAAGGCAGAAGACTTCAGCGTGTTTGCTTGATCGGGTTAATAACATGCAGTGTGACTATGACACTGAACTGGTAGGGAGAATTCTCAGCCACGCCACCTCTCAGCTGTGCAACCTTGGAGACGGTAGTTAACTTTCTTGAGTTTCCAAATTCTCATCTCCAAAATCAGCATTATTATCATTATTTTTTTT
>NW_028016704.1:0-729 GCF_054177405.1 Leptonychotes weddellii
CTCTTGAATTTCATGTAAATGCTTAAGGACATCTGCCTTGTAATTCCTGTTCTCATAATGTATAGCATATGACTAAGGTGGACAGTTTCTTGCATTGAAAGCCCATGGGCAATTTGGTCATTGTGAGTAATTCAGAACTTCCAGGATTACTAGAGGAGGAACTACAGTAAAGGCATCTGGGGGTAGAGGGCAGAGGAGGGAAAGGGGAAACTAATGTAATTGCCTGTTGTATTGCTATTTGGAGAGAATCTAGATTCTTTTGTTGTAACTCATTCTGTGTGGGTAAATTTGAAAGTAGCAGCATAAATGGGCTTTAAAAAATTGTAAATGAGGAATATGTTGCTTCCAGAACCAAAAAACTAAAAGATGTAGATTTGTTTTAATATTATTTGGACTACTAGATCAATAACTTTTTCTTGATGGTATCAGAGTTGGAACATCCCTTGACTGACCAAAAACGCCCAGAAATTTTACTAAGTTGAAGGAACCTTGCATTTTGTGCAAGACAATGGCCCATTCCTTTTTGTGTTCTCCTTTGTGAATTTTTATATGTCCTGAATGAGTATGTCAAATAAATCCCCTTGCAAGAGATATCATCAATATAATGTCATACCTATGTTCCCAGGGAAAGTTGGATGCAGTAGAGATCTTGCCTGCAAAGATTGAGTGCATTTGCCAGGCTTTTAAGGTATCCTATATGTAGCCAGGTAAAGAAGTATTTGTGTTCCT
>NW_028016705.1:0-729 GCF_054177405.1 Leptonychotes weddellii
AAAAAAAAAAACCTATTAGGCTACAAAACAAGTAGCCGCTTGGGCTGTTTACATCTTCTACAATCTAAGTATTTTATTCTTTTTGGTACAACCGTAAATGAGACGGCTTTCTTCATTTCCCTTTGCACTGCTTCATTATTAGTGTATAGAAATGCAACAGATTTCAGTAGGTTGATTTGGTATCCTGTGACCTTATTGAACTCATTCATCAATTCTAGTATGTTTTGGAGGAATCTTTAGGGTGTTATATATATATAGTATCATGTCACCTGCAAATAGAGTTTTACTTCTTCCTTACCAATTTGGATGCCTTTTATTCTTTTTTCTTGTCTGATGGGTGTGGCTAGAACTCCAGTACTATGATGAATAAAAGTGGTGACCCTGGACATCCTTGTTTCTGACCTTAGGGGAAAAGCTCTGTTTTTTCCCCATTGAGGATGGGTTTATATAAGGCCTGTTTTATGTTGAGGTATGTTCCTTCTGAATCTACTTCGGTAAGTGTTTTTATCATGAATGGATGTTGTACTTCGTGAAATGCTTTTTCTGTATCTATTGAAATGATCATATGATTTTTATCCTTATTGATGTGATGTATTATATTGATTTTGTGAATATTGAACCACCCCTGCATCCTGGAAATAAATCTCACTTGTTTGTGGTGGATAATTTTTTTAATGTATTGTTCAATTTGGTGTGATAACATTCTCTTGAGGATTTTTGCATGGATGG
>NW_028016706.1:0-729 GCF_054177405.1 Leptonychotes weddellii
TTTGTAGTATACCTGTGTTGTGAAAGGCACCAGGCTAGGTGCTGTTTGGGCTATAAAATGTGAATGGGTTACATGCCTTATCCTCAAGAAGCTTATTGGTTAATGGAAAAAAGAAGCATATATATAATTGTGATGACAAGGGGATGATGGTGATGATGATGATCAGAGCACAGGTAAGTGCAGGCGAGAGGTAGGAGAAAAGTACAAAAAAGGGATAAATAATAGTGGAGCTAGATGAGTAATAGAGCATTTCCCGTACCCTGGACACTAATTGTTTTTCTTCAATAAGCAGTTTGAATCCCTATTAACACATTATAAACAGTAATTAAGGCTTGAGGCTCCTTAGAGGTATAAACTTAGAGGAATTTACCACAAACATCTGATTCTGTATAGAACCATAAAAAAAATTTTTTTTAAAGTAAGGGATTTCAGAATATTTATTCCAAAACTTTTAATTCATGGATTAGGAAACCAAGGTGAAAGAGATAATGATTCGATGTAAAGGCAGAACCAGAAAATTTGGTTTTCCTAGTCCTTAATCCAGTACTCACCTGTCATGCTGGGTTTGACAAGACTTTTACAAGGGATATTTATAGGGAGCATAATTCCTTAATTTTTTGTTACGTCAAGAAAGTGGTAACACTTTGGTGCCTTTAAAAGGCTGAGTCAGAGGACTGCCTCTTCACCTGGTAGATAGGGTCCTGGTGGATTCATGAATCATTTAATAAA
>NW_028016707.1:0-729 GCF_054177405.1 Leptonychotes weddellii
TACATGTATTTTAGCACAATTTAAAAAATTGGAAAAAGAATGTGAGCTTCTACACTCTGGGCTAATAGAAAACACCAGGTAGTCTCAGGTCTCCTTGCAAATAGAGCACAGTACCACAAGTTTATCTTCTCCCAACTCCCGAGTTCTATTTTGAGTTTTTATTTATACAATTAACGCATTCTTCATTAGATGGTTCTCCTTCATCTCTGTGGTTAAAGTTTTTCATTTTTATTGTTGGTTTTTTCCTTTTCTGACAATGGATATGTTTATAAGAGAATAGCAGAGAAAGCAGAAGTACTGGTTTAACTTGCTTCAAAGCATATTTGTGTTGAGTGAGCAGATAAATTTGAACTTTGATGTCATAGGTAATTTTCATTCTGAAGGTAATTACAGACAATCTGTATCCAAAACTAAGTAGGGAAAAAAAAAAGTCAAAGCATTTATGTAACAGAAATTTTGTCTTTTCTTCCTTTTTTTTTTTTTTGGTTTGGTGGTGGCTGTTATTGCTAATAAAAATTGCTAATAAAAAGTCGTGGAATAAGAAATTTTTTTACTTAAGATTTCTACTTTTTTTATACTCCAATTTCTTATATTAATGCTAGTTATTTTCCTTATATACTGCCACGTTGGGGTTTTTAGGACACCAGTACATTTTTCTCAAAGCCTCAAATTAACATGAACTAATGAAACTGTTATTAAGTTCCATTTCTATCTTTAGAGAAAGGTTTT
>NW_028016708.1:0-729 GCF_054177405.1 Leptonychotes weddellii
GATGCTGTGCATGTCTTAGAGCTATCAAAATTTGTCTCTATACCTGCCCATATTATGGGGTGCATGAAGATACTTGGTCACTTGTTTGTTGAAGACCTGGATCATATGCTTTTCTCGATTGATATCTGCTTTGTATGGTGGGATTTAAGGAGAGTCAAAAACTAAGCTGCCACCATCATCCTGAATCAAATTTTTTTTTTAAAGATTTTATTTATTTATTTGAGAGAGAGAGAATGAGAGAGAGCACATGAGAGGGGGGAGGGTCAGAGGGAGAAGCAGACTCCCTGCCGAGCAGGGAGCCCGATGTGGGACTCGATCCCGGGACGCCAGGATCATGACCTGAGCCGAAGGCAGTCGCTTAACCAACTGAGCCACCCAGGCACCCCGTCAAAGGAGCATAATACAATTCAGAAATACAAAATCATTCTCAGATACCCTTATGAAAAGTTGGGTACATACCTAGCAGTGTTATTGTGGGTAATTATAAAGAAATGTTTAAAGTTTAATTTTTAATTTACCTTTATCTTCAATTTTTACTTATAATTTCAAATTTTTAAATTTAACTTTTAACTTTTAAGTTACCTTTAACTTTACATTTACCTCTAAATAATTGTAAATGGCTCATTATTTTCTTTTTTTTTTTTTTTAAAGATTTTATTTATTTATTTGAGAGAGAGGATGAGAGGAGAGAGAGAGCACATGAGAGGGGGGAGGGTCAGAGGGAGAAGC
>NW_028016709.1:0-729 GCF_054177405.1 Leptonychotes weddellii
AAAATCTGGAAACGCACTATTCTTTTATGATGAGCTACCACGTAGGGGTCAGGAAGGAACGAGACACAATAATAATACACCAGATTACTTGGAGTGAGCCCCAGCTCTGCATTCTAACCCTTGAGCCAAGGAGAAACAACCATTGTTTTCTATCTGGTTCCTTTTTCTCAGCCTAATGTCACTGAGACTCATCCATGTTGTTTCCTATTTTAATGCTGAGAAGTATTCCATTGTATGGTGGTAACCCAACATATTTATCCATTCATCTATTGATGGATACTTGGTTGTTTCAAGCACATGGCTATTACCAATAAAGTTGGGTTTTGAAAGTGTAAGTTTTCATCTTTCTCAGGTAAATAACAAGTAGAATAACTACTTCACTGGGCAAGTTTATGTTTAATTTTATAAAATTGTTTTCAAAGTGGTTGTGTAATTTTATATTTTCATCAACAAAGTAGGGGAGTTCTATTCGTTCTACATACTCTCTAACACATGGATTCCAGCCTTAATTTTAGTCAGTCTTATAGGTCTGTGATGGTGCCTAATTGTTATTTTCATTTGCAATTTCCTTTTTCATATTCTATTGGAATTCATATATCTCACTGTATACAGTATCTATTAAAGGTTTCAATCCGAGGGCACCTGGGTGGCTCAGTTGGTTAGGCATCCAACTCTTGATTTTGGGTCCAGTCATGATCTCAGGGTCGTGAGATCGAGCCCCACATTGGG
>NW_028016710.1:0-729 GCF_054177405.1 Leptonychotes weddellii
GTTTGCTAGGGCAGCAATAATAAAGTACCACAGACGGGGGAGGGGGATTCTTAAACAACAGAAATTTATTTTCTTACACTTCTAGAGGCTAGATGTCCAAGATCAAAGTCTCAGCAGGGTTGATTTCTTCAGAGGCGTCTCTCCCTTGACTGGTAAATGGCCCCCTTCTCCCTGTGTCTTTACATGCTCTGTCCTCTGTGTCTGTGTCCTAATATTATCTTTTATAAGGACATCAGTCATTGGATTAGGACCCACCCTAATGACCTCATTTTACCTTAATTACGTCTTTGAAAACCCTATCTCTAAATAACAGTCTCATTTGGAGGTACTGGAGGTTAGGGCTTCAAGATACGAATTTGGGGCGAACACAATCCGAGCCCATAACCACTGTTACAGTCTGCTACCAGGCACAGGTATGTGGGGGGATGGGGGGTAGTGTTCCACGAGAAAGAACTGCATGTGCACACACCCTGAATCAGTAAGGGCCTAGTGCATTCAGAGAGCGAAAGCCTGCGTAGCTGGCATTTACTGAATGTGCAGGAGGGTAGGCCAAGTGAAAAGTGGAGAGGTAAGCAGGAACTGAGGGATGTGGTATGTTGTCGGCCAAGTTGAGATTTGAGGATTTTAGTTTAAGTGCACAAAGAAGCTCCTGGAGGGATTAAAACAGCGGGGTTGGGCATAATCCAACTTAGATTCTAAAAGACAGCTCTGCCGTGTCTGTCTGGAGAA
>NW_028016711.1:0-11342 GCF_054177405.1 Leptonychotes weddellii
TTAACCATGTAACCACCTGCATCTGCTTGGATGATGCTTCCAGTCCTTTGCCCATTTTAAACAGTGTCGTTTGTTTTCCTACTGTTGAGCTTCAAGAGTTTCCTTTTTATACTCCAGGTGAAAGTAGTTGTCGAATATGTGGTTTGCAAATAGCCTCCCCCAGTCTGCAACTTGTGTTTTCATTCCCTCCAGCCCCTTTGAGGCAGCAAGTTATTATTTAGTTACTAATTCCGATAATTTCTCATCTTTCGAGGGTTTTCTTCCGTGCTGTTGGTGCTGCATCCAAGAGGTCTTGTACCTGGGTCACAGGACTCTCTCCAGCGTTTCCTCCCAAGCCTCGTCGAGCTCACCCTTCACATTTGAATCTACAGTTCGTTTGGGGTTAACTTCTGCATCAGGAGCAAAAGCTAAGTCAGGGCTCCTTTTTATTTTTTTGCAAATGGATATCCAATTTCTCCGACACCTTTTGTTGAAACACTATTCTTTTCCATTGAATGGTCTCAGTGCCATTGTTAAAACGGAATTGGCCACATCTGTCTCTTTCTGAGTGCTTCGGTCTGTTCCATTGATCTTTGTGTTTATCTCCTCATGAATATGACAGCCTCTTGATTATTGCGGCTTGAAGCAAGTCTTATGATAAGGGAGTATAAATCCTCCAAATTTACTTTTTTGTTCAGAATTGTTTATGATATTGTAGTTTCTTTGTCTTTCTTTGTAAATTTTAGAATCAGCTCGTCCATGCCCACAAAAAAATGGTGCTGAAATTTTAACTGGACTTAATATAAATCTGTAGACACGAGTTTGGGGGAAAACTTGTCATTTTTCCTGCGCTGCATCTTACGCATGGACGGGGTGTGTCTGCGCTCATGGGATCCTCCGTGATTGTGCCCGTCGGTGCCGTGCAAGATCCCACAGGCGTCCCATTCACCTCATCACCGAGGGTCCTGTCTTCAATCTGTCGTAAACGGCACCGTTCTGTTCATCTCAGATTTCAATTGTTCATTGCCACTACCTAGAAAGGTGACTTACCTCTCTCCCTTATTATCTCCTTCCTTTTACTTGCTTTAGATTCCTTTGCTTTTTTTTCTTAAATTGGAAACTTAACATTATTGGTTTGAGACCCTTTTTCTTCTTAATGTAAGTGATTAATTCCATGAATTTCCTTCTTAGAATTCCTTTAACTATGATTCTACAAATTTTAATGTGAACTATTTTCATCTTTGTTCTATTCAAACTATTTTCTAATTTCCACTGAGACAGTCTCTTGACCCTTGAATTATTTAGAAGTGGGTTATTTAATTTCCAAGTGCTCAGGTATTTTCGTGTTATTTTTCTCTGCCTAAGAATTTAATTCCATTATGGTCCGAGAACACACTTCCCATGATTTCGGTTCTTTAAATTGCACTAAGGTTTGTTCTGTGAGCCAGGCCCCGGCCGGCCGTGGTGACCGCTCGGTGTGCGGAAAGGGCTGAGCGTTCTGCTCTCGGTGGCCGGCGGGAGCCTCGGGCAGCTCAGCCTCCCTGATGCTCTGTCGGTCCGTCGGTTACCGAGAGGGAGTGCTGATGTTTTCAGTTACAATTGTGAGTTTGTCCATGTCGCCTTCAGTCTATCTATTTTAAAGCTGCATGTTCAGACGCGTAGGCATTCAGCATCCGTGTTATGTCTTTGGGGTGAGCTGACCCTTCGACCACGATGCAGTGTGCCCTTTGTCCTCCCGTTGGCTTCTTGACGTCTGCCTCTCTTGGGGTTCCTTGAACAGTTGTTAACGTTCCATCCAAGTCTCCAGGTCTTCCCAGCTCCCGGAGGCTCCCCGTTGTCAACCCAGCCCGATCTCCCCGGGCTGCTCACAGCCCACAGGTGCCCCCACACTCAGACCAGGTGGAGAGACGAGAGAAGAGAACAGCTGTGGGTCTCCCCCGCTCCTTTGGTCTGGAGAGTCTCTGATAGGGAGCCCACCGTGGCTCAGGGTGGGGATGCTGTGGGGGCCCCCTGCCCCCTCTGCCGCTCTGGCAGTTGCTGTTGCCCCACATCCCTGACATTGGGCTGGAGGTTTAAGGCAACGCAGATGAGGTAAAGAACAGTGGGGAGGGCGGGGGCTCTGAGGGTTGGGAGACCCCCCCCTCACTCAGGAAGCAGAGCCCGCTGATTCTCCAGGACCCCTCTGCCAGCACCCAGGCCATGGCTGTGTTCAGGGACACGGAAGGACACGGGGAGCGTGTCCGCCGTCTTTGAACTCCGGTCCTTCCCGCGATCCGCCTGCTACAATGGACTTCAGATGGCTACACTGTGCGTGGTGTCCGGGTGTCATAGTAGCCATTGGGGACAGACAGGGTGCAGCAATCTTGCTCCGTCTGACCCAGAACCAGAAGTTTCCTGCATCGGCCACGATGAAAAGAGAAGAACATTGTTCAGCAAAAATTCTCCTTCCCGCTTGCTTGAACCACTCGTCGAAGTCCGGTCTCTGAAGGAACCCACGAAGACGTTGCACACACGTGGACGAGGTGCAGCCAGCAGGACTCGGAAATGCCTCCTGATTTTTACTGAAACGCTTTAATGTTTTCCTGTTAAAATCATGTCTGCTGTTGCTTGAGGTGAACCGTCTTAATTGAGTTAAGGCAATTTCTTTGTATTCCTAAACTGCACAACATTTTTTAGGCTCCTTGCAGATTTAATGATTTTTTTCAAGATCTGTTGTTATTTTACCTTATTTTTCATCTGATTTATCTATGCAATGAATCAGGCTGGGGGATATTCTGATATTAAGTTATACGTATGTTTCTGGAATAAATCCTGCCTCGTTACCCAATTCTGTTCTTTTGATGCCTTTCCATCGTCCGTCTGCTGACCCGTTACTTGCTTGGGACTATTGACATCTACACAATAATCTATTATTTTACAGGGATTACAGTTGCACTTGTGTCCAAAAGTGAAATCAGGCCTTTCTTACTTTTTCCACCACACGGTGTTTAATTACATTGTAATTACCTGGTCATTCAGTTGATCCCAGCTGTGAGAACGTTTGATCCTGGTGCCTTATGAAATCAATATTTTTAAAGTGACCTTGCAGGCACTCGGCTGCTTCTTGGGCTGAAGTTGTTTAAAACCTGGCTGAACAAGTGTTTCCTCCGTGGTTCAAACCACATCCCTGGGCCACCCCTTCCTGGGCCTCACTGTGGCCTCACCCCCACGCGGCCCAGGCTCTCAGGCCACGGGGAATGACGCCTCCTTCCCTCCCAGCCTGCTTGCCAGGTGCACGGGGACCCGACAATCCTGCGGGGAAGACTCCCCCTCCCCAAGTCTTCAGAGGCGAGCGCTGGGTGATGGGGTCTCGGCCGGAGCACACAGCCACCCTCTGGCCTGGCCACAGAGCAGCAGCTCCTTCCAGGGAGAGAGGTTTCCAGGGTTGTGTGGAGGGCCACCTACCGGGCAGGTGACACTCCACAATGACGCACACCTGGTCAGCAGCTCCCGTTTCCACAGGGGCTCCCCGCCGACGGCAGCCCCAGCCTGCGTTTCCTTTCAGGTAAGGCGTCAAACCCAAAGGAAGACAGTCGGGAAAACAAGGAACCCCTTTGTTCCTGAGGCACTAGAAAAGGAGGCACGGGGTCTGTATGCCCAGTGGTCTGGGGGATTCTGAGTCGCAGCCCGAGGGAGGCTCGTCCTGGGACAGAGGCCCGCACCTGCCACCCACACAGGGTAGAGCAGAGCCAGGCCCGGGAAGAGGGGCTGGGTCTGCCCGGTGGTGGCTGCGCCCCCGGAGGAAGACAGGAAGGAGCGGGCTAGACCCCCAGGTTATGCGCCCAGCTCTCCCCGTTGGTCCAGTTTCTCGTCCCCCTTCTAGGGGGGCACGGGGCATCACCCCAGGGGCGGGGCGTCTCCTCTCCAACAGCGGGCCGGGCCTTCCTCCGCCTCGGGCCCCCCACAGTGAGACCAATGCCGGTGCGTCCGTCCCCCAGCAGTCACGGTGCCAGGGAGGATGCAGGAAGGTGAGAGGCAGGGGACAACCTCGGAGACTGAAAACGAGCCACTTGTCCTTGGCATCCCCCCCCAGATTCCCAGGCGCCCGTCTCTGGTCTGAAAGTTGAAATGGTGGAAGCGAATAATCCCAAGGGCCTGTTTCTAGCTCTGAGAGCCTCTGATTCTAAGTTTTATTCATGGAAAACAAATAGGCTTCTATTGAAATCATTTCAGCAAATTGTTTCCTAGAGCAAATGTTATTTTAAAAGCAACTGTAGCTCTTGAGTTCTTC
The DNA here is from genome assembly GCF_054177405.1 of Leptonychotes weddellii. Classification (NCBI taxonomy): domain Eukaryota; kingdom Metazoa; phylum Chordata; class Mammalia; order Carnivora; family Phocidae; genus Leptonychotes; species Leptonychotes weddellii. The sequence goes on from NW_028016711.1 coordinate 4,250, forward strand.
CTCGTGTCCCAGTTGCGTGAGTGTGAAGGTCTCTGGGGAGCTTCTCCGCCTCCCCAGAGAAGGAGTGCAGGGGACGCCGCTCCAGATGCCGGGTCAGAGCCCGGAGAGTGCCAGCCCAGGCCACTCTGACCCTCGACCCCGGGATCTTGCCATCTTGATCTCACCTGAACACTTTGAAGAGAGGGTGGTCCCTGCGCTCCCTGCGTCCGTCCGTCCATCCAGACCAGACCTTCATGGTTGGCACGGCCTTAGCAAGGGGAGCTGTGGGGCCTCCTGGAGCTCAGCAGTGAGCAAGTAAACATACCGCATGCCGGTCGCAGGTCGTGTGGTGACAAAGAAAGGAAACATGTCCCAGGTTAGGAGATGAAAATGGACGTGAGGCAGCCAAAGTCAGGTTCACGCAGCTGCTTCCGATGTAGCAGGCAAACCACACACAGACAGTCAGACAGACGGTGATGGACGGATGGGGATGATGGATAGGAAGAGGATGGGTGGATGGAAGGCAGAAGGAAGTGGGGAGGAAGCGGCGCGTGCGGTGGGGATAGAGAGACCGGCTGACACACACGTAAGCCTTCATACGCAGTTCAGACCCAGTATCACTGATGTGCGTGTGTGTGCGTGTGCGTGCATGTGCGTGTGCGCGGGCACACGGCTGATTCTCTGCAAGCACCTACGGGCCGACGGCCACCACACCACCCCTGCTCTGCCCGGGACCCCTGCAGGAGTCTACGAGGGCAGGATGTCCTCGAATAAGCTTCTCTGTCTCTGCGTGAAGACCGTAGGCTCAGAGCCCCACATGGACGGAAGGAGCTGGTTCTTCTCGGAGCAGAGCCCCAGAACCAGCATTTTGTCTCCTTGCCCGGCAAGCACTGTGTCCTCAAGTCTGCGGGACTCAGTCTGGAGGGTGCTGAGGGGCTGCAGGTCTGATACCTTGTCCTGGGGGGCTTCCCGAGGGTCCCCCCTGGTCTCTCCCCTCATGGGGGCTGCCTGAAGAGGGGATGGGCGGTGCAGCTGCAGCTTGACCCAAGGACCCAAGGACCCCGGCCCCCAGCTCAGGGCCTTCCTCACCCTGCAGCCTCACCCCTGCACGCCTTCATTCCCCGCAGTGACCTGAGAAGGACATCCGTCCTGCTCTCTAAAACATAAGGAGGTGTGGGGGCACTTCTGTGTTGTGGGGTATCCTCTGGCCATACCTCCCCCTGGGCACCTCAGTTGCTCCTCTGCCTCCAAGCTGGCTCTGGGGACACCTCCTCCAGGAAGCCTTCCTCGAGTCCCCTGGCCATGATGGCAAATTCTCTCCCTTGGTGCTCTGTCTCTTGGGGCCCCTGAGGACAGACGGCTGGCGTCTCACTCATGCTTACAAGGATGCGCGATCCCCGAAGACAGACGGTGGTGGGACCCATCTCAACATCTGGCAGAAAGCACACTGTCTGCACGGAGTGGTGACTGAATATATTTTTGTGTTGAATTTGCCCATTCCGGTCAATAAAAGAGAACTATTATCCTGTACCAGGAGTCCCAGCTGAATTAGCTGCCAGAGATCCACTCTGGAAAGAGGAATAGACTCCAGTGTCTCCGTCCCCACAGACGGCACCACTCTGATGCGTTAATTAACTTCTCCAGGCTCTCAGGTGGGTTGACTTTAGTCCACTTTTATTATATTTCAGAATTTCCTCTCCGGTTTTTCTTTAGCTCCTCAGCTTTATGCAAAACTAGTCCAGAGACGCCAGTGTTGGCAGAAAAGGCCGTGTGATCCGTGGCCCGTGACACCTGAAGTGACTGAGTACCGTGTCTGGCTCAAGCGCCCCCAGGGGCTCAGGAGGATGTGGGGCCCCCCGCTCCTGCCCTCCTGGGGAACTCGTTGGCAGACGTACCCGCAGGCAGCAGTAGCCTGGCCTTGCCGCGGACGGAGGGTCCCGGAGCCTCTCCCGTGGGCAGGTCGGCTGCGGGGGTCTCGTGACATTTCCTCTGGAGTCACAGACAGCGAACTCGGAGGGCAGGCGGAGCGTCTGCAGGGCCTGGCCATTCCGCTCGGACCCAGGCATGTCCTGAGAGCCTGAGCAGGTGTCCTGAGAGCCCCGGAGGCCCCTGGGCCCAGGGCTGGTGGGGCGGCAGCCGCAGGGAGGCCAGGCCCTGCTCGCAGGCTGTGCTCCTGCTGCGGATCCTGGGCCCAGAGCCACAGGCACGACAGGAGAAGGCGTGGGACGACCACGGCAGGACTCTGGGGCCGGCAGCCTTGTCCTTTCTGGACGTTTCTGTCCTCCAGGCCCCGCCGTCCCCTCTCCCTCCACTGCACACCCAGCGCATCCGTAAGCCTTAGCCGCTTCACCCCGACCTCTCTCTCAAAAGCGACGTCTGTCCACCTCTGCTGCGGGCACTGGTCACAGCCCAGCCTCTCTGCTCGGCACGTGCAGGAGCGCTGGGCCCAGACCCTGACAGCACTGCCACCTCGACACCCAGCCCGGGAGCCCGGGTCGTGCTCAGCTCCCGTCCCCCCAACCCCACCGACTGTACCCCCGGGGGCTTCTCAGATCCATTCCCCGCATCCCCCCCAGAGGGGGACGCCTGCCCCCCGCCCCGCTTCCGTCACGACCCCCGGCCTCAGCCTTGCTCTCGCGACCCTGCCATGCGCACGGGCGCGTCATCGCTGGGGGCATCCGCACTCCGTGCCCGGCCCTGCCACATGCCGCGGCCCTGGCCTCCAGGCCTTAGCCGACTCTGTCCCCTGGGCTCCTCCTAACTCTCTGGTCTCCCTCGTGCTGGCCTTCCTGGCTCAGTGCCAGTACCCCTCCCGGAGGGACACACCGGCCCGGGCGCCGGCGCCCGCTCCTAGGGCGTTACGGTACTTCCCACGGCACGTTAAAATGATCTGGTTTTGTTTCCTCAGTTCAGTGAGGAGGGACTGATGTAGTCGGTGAGGAGACGGTCAGAACACGAGCGCATAAAGGTCCATCTGTGCGTGAGATGGACATAACCAGTACGAAAATATCAAAAATAAGCTAAAGATCACGTCCCTGGGGAGTGTCCCGGGGTCGATACTCACACACGGATCCAGAAAACATGCACACCTCCAAGGAGGGCTCCACGCGGCGGGGCGGGCACAGCGGTAAACCTGCCCACAGCGCGGGTCACTTTGCGGGCAGTGAAGGGCATCAGAGCAAGGAGCTGGTTTGCTGGCTTGCCAGTGAGCGCGGGGGGACTCGCTCAGACACAGCCAGTCCCGGGCAGGTGACGGGGACGCTTCGATGTCACTCCTGGTGGCAAGGGGGGGTGAAAGGGACCTTCAGGAACACCCATGGGTTTCCCCTCATAAAGTCACTCCATTAACGAACAGCAAGGTTATAATTCTACGTGCAGTAGAGCCTTTGTTCAAAGCTCTGTTTAAAGGACAAAAATTGAGATAATCTAAATGTCCGAAGAATATATAAGGTTTATATGGTGCAAGCATTGAGTGTTTGCTTCTCGGGAACAGCACACTTACCTTTCACTTGCCTTTTTCTGTGCGCCAGGGCGGACTCCCTCCCGGAGGTCTTGGCGGGAAGCAGAGACCCCGTTTTGTCGACACAGAAGCGAGAGCCCGGGGTCCTCCTTGCGGGGGAGCAGACCTGTGGCCAGCCTGGGGTCCTGGGGGGGCTCAACATCCTGAAATCGGAGGTACAGAGAAAAGATCATATATTTTGGCCAAGTTAGCCTTGTCTAGGAATGAAAACTTGGTGTCATATTTCTAAAAATCTACAATGCCATTCACCACCTAGCAGAATAGAAAACAGGATGTGACCCACTATCTCGTAAAAATTGTTCAATAACCTTCAAAGTCTACACGTGACAAAAACTCAGGGCAAACCAGGACGAGGAAGCGGTTCCTTAACATCACAGATGGCAGCTACAGAGATAAATGTGCAGAGATTGTACTTATTGGTCGAGTCCCAAAGCTCCCCCCAAAGATCAGGCATCCGACATGGCGCTGGCTCGGGGTCCGAGACCCTCGACAGGGCGGCCGCGCCTGTGCACGGGAGCTGGAGTGAAAATACTTTAAGTTCAGGCAACGTGGTTACGGGTAAGGAAAACCCGAAAGAATCCATAAACAAATCATTGGGATTAATTAGCAAACTCCATGTGCTAGCAACAAACAAACAAGGAATTCTGAAAGTATTGTTCACAATACTTGCCAAAAAACAGCAAAACTCTGCTGAGAGGATGAAGGGGAGTCTGAAGTGGAGGCGCACTGCATCCAGGGCGGGGAGACCCAGCCTTGTCGGTTCCTGCACATCCGTCCTTAGATTCACTGTGATTCCATTTAAAACTCCACTGTAACTTTTGTTGTCAAAATGTACAAGCTGATTTTCCAAAATTGACCAGGAAAGTCAAAGTATATCGGGGCACCAAGACCGCCTGTGACCGGCAGCCTGTCGCAAGCCGGGGATCCCCATAAAGCCACCATGTGCAGGCGCTGTGCCGTGGCGGGAAGTCCACGTGAGGATCACAGAGGAGGGTGAGGGGCCAGAGGAGACAGACCACGTGTAGGCAGTCGTGGGACGGCTGAAAAGGGCCGAGGCTGACCCCGGAGAAGAAGGGAGCATTGCAGGGAGATGCTTCTGACTTGACCCCCTTGGAAAGAATGGATCTCCATTTCTGCCTCCCTCCGCTGACTTCAGAGGATCATCTGCATCGGTGTAAATGCAAACACTCTAAAGCTTTAGAAGAAAACATAATAGGATATTTTCATGATCTTAGACTAGGGAGTATATCCTAAACAGGACACTGAAATTCTAACTGTGCAATTTAAAAAAAAAATGGATAAACTGAGCTTTAGTGAAACACAGAAAACAAAAAACCCCTCCTCCTCACACTAAAAAGGCAGAAAGCCCCCCACAGCCTTGGCAGGAGATTTTCTGACTGTGTCGTGAAGGACCCACACTCCTAGCACACAGAGATGCCCGACGTCTGTAAGGATGTCTCTTCCCCCTGCTTGTGCTGTCTCTCTCTCTCTTTCAAATAAATAAAGATTTATTTATTTGACAGAGAGAGACACAGCGAGAGAGGGAACACAAGCAGGGGGAGTGGGAGAGGGAGAAGCAGGCTTCCTGCTGAGCAGGGAGCCCGATGCGGGGCTCGATCCCAGGACCCTGGGACCATGACCTGAGCCGAAGGCAGACGCTTAATGACTGAGCCACCCAGGTGCCCCTAAATAAATAAATAAAATCTTTTTAAAAAATAAAATAAATTAAAAATAAAATCACACGTGCTCGGTCACTGGTCCCCCAGGCGAGCAGCTACTATGGAGGGGCGCCCGGCTGGCTCAGTCGGTGGAGGGTGTGACTCTTGATCTCGGGGTTGTGAGTTCGAGCCCCACGGTGAGTGGGCGAGGATGAGCCTCAGCTGGGCCACTGGGCAAGAAAGAAGGCAGTGCGAGGATCCTGGGGGGACTGGGGTGGGCCCAGGGAGACACGTGGGTGGAATTTCGTCAAAGCATATGCTTCTCTTCTGAGTATTTTACTAGATTCAAATCATACTTCAATTTTAGAAGTAACAGACTGCAAACGTGACAAAATACTATCACTTTATGTGGAAGGTAAACATCAAACATCACTTGAATGTTAACATCTAACATTAATGAAATTAGGGAAACGTGTTCTTTTTATTTTTCTGTATCCTCTGAGATCCCATCAGTGATCATGTATTTCCCTTAAAGTGAAAAAATCCCTAGACTTTTAAAATTAAGAGAAAAAGCTTGTATAAACAGATATGGGTGTGTATCCATGTGTGTTCATACGAGTGGATATTTATAATCAAGTATTGTTTTAGTATTCATGTGTTAAAAATCAAATTCAATATAATAAGTGTAATTCGGACATCGGCGTCTCCTCACTGCATTCAAAGCTGGCAGACACTGCTGGTTCCTACGCTGTGTGACAGATCTCCGAAAACACAGTGACCAAAACAGTCCCTTTATTATCCCACGGCATCTAGGTCAGGAATCTGCGGGGTCTCTGCTGGGGTCTCCCAATGCCAGAATTAAGGGATCAGTGGGCTGTGGATCCTCTTCCAAGCCCGTTTGGGGATCAGCAGGATTCAGTTTCTTGTCCTTGCTGAATGCGGGTCCCTGATCTCTGGCTGTGGGCCGGGGTGTGCTCTCAGCAATCAGAGGCCCCTCAGGTCATGGCCAGGTCCCTGCCCCCTGTCAGGCAGCCCGCAGCATGGTTGCCAGCTTCTTTGGGCCATAGGAGCAGGCTCCTGTGACTCCTCACCTGATTAGGCCAGGCCCACCAGGTCAGCTCCCTTTTGATGAACTTAGTAGCTAATCACTGGAGGGACAGAGCATCATATCAGCCTCTCCCGCAACACACACATGCACAGCACAGGGGAGATTATTCAGGCTGTATACGGGGGGCCAGAAATCTCTGCTGATTTCCTCCCTGTGTATTTTCAGAGTCTAAAAACCTTCTGCACAGTACCAACTGTCAAAAACATGGCACCTCGAGTAATTACAGCTGACAGTGGCCTGCATGTGTCTTGCATGAATGGAGCTCAGATTTCAGGGGCTCCTGTCCATCTGTGGTTTGGGGGTGTGCCTGGAAGCAGCAAGGGCCTTTGGGGCAGAAAGGGAAAGGATGAAGCCGGCCCTCTGGGCAGGATAGCAGGAGGGAGGTGGGGCCAGGAGGGATGGGTGGCAGGTTGAGGGGGTCAGTGCAGGGTAATGTGGGCAGAGGGGCCAAGCATGGGCAGAGCAATTGGACGCCAGGCGCTGGCAGAGGGGAGCCGGGATGGGTCCTGGAGCTGGGGCGCAGTGCAGGGTTTCGGGTCTGGACCTCAGGCTCGGGCAGCGTGGCAGAGCCCACCCTCCCCCTTCCTGCCCCTGGCAGCTGAGCCCTGGGCAGAGGAGGGGACTGAGGGCACAAGGGTGGCAGGGACCATGCTGACCGTACACAGACCGCCATGTCCCAAGTGGGCTGCTGGTGGAAGCAAACCCTCATGGGCAGGGGCTCATGGCCAGGCAGACATTGGTTTAGAAACTGAAAACAAATCTCAGTACACAGGAGAAAACCACCAATTCCTGCTACCATGGTAACAAAGATTGTCGGGGTCAGGGTGG
>NW_028016712.1:0-728 GCF_054177405.1 Leptonychotes weddellii
TTTGACAGAGAGAGAAAGATAGCAAGAGAGGGAACACAAGCAGGGGGAGTGGGAGAGGGAGAAGCAGGCTCCCGGCTGAGCAGGGAGCCCAATGTGGGGCTCCATCCCAGAACCCTGGGATCGTGACCTGACCCGAAGGCAGACGCTTAACAACTGAACCACCCAGGCGCCCTTAAAAGCATGTCTCTTAGGGTCCAAAATATTGTACACAATTGTGACTCAGCTCAGCTTCTGCTGATTTTCTTTAGCCTATAATATATTTGGGATTTTATATATTTAATTTCTATTTTAAATAAGCCACGAATGTTTTTGTTATAATGCTGTATTTAATTATAAAAATCATTTATTAATCTTCATTTACTTTTAATCCATGGGCTTCATAAACACTATTTTTGGTCAAATAATGGCCAAAGCAACATTAATAATTTAATAAATTAAAGAACACAATTTATTAAATAAATAAGGTAAATGAAATTAAAATATTATTACTTTTATTTTTGTTAAACAAATATATTTCTGATAATTTATCAATTTAATACATTTTCTCTTTCAATTAATCCTTTATCTTATTTAGAAGAGTATACTCTTTCTATAAAAATCTCCATTTTTCTTTAGTTTTATATACTTACACATTTTTTTTTTTTAAGATTTTTATTTATTTGACAGAGAGAGAAAGATAGCAAGAGAGGGAACACAAGCAGGGGGAGTGGGAGAGGGAGAAGCAGGCT
>NW_028016713.1:0-728 GCF_054177405.1 Leptonychotes weddellii
AGACCTTTCTTGTTTCTTGAGAAAGGCTTGTATTGCTATATACTTTCTCCTTAGGACTGCCTTTGCTGCATCCCAAAGATTTTGAACAGTTGTGTTTTCATTTTCATTGGTTTCCATGATTTTTTTTTAATTCTTCTTTAATTTCCTGGTTGACCCATTCATTCTTTAGTAGGATGCTCTTTAGCCTCCATGTATTTGAGTTCTTTCCGACTTTCCTCTTGTGATTGAGTTCTAGTTTCAAAGCATTGTGGTCTGAAAATAGGCAGGGAATGATCCCAATCTTTTGGTACCAGTTGAGACCTGATTTATGACCTAGGATGTGATCTATTCTGGAGAATGTTCCATGGGCACTAGAGAAGAATGTGTATTCCGTTGCTTTGGGATGGAATGTTCTGAATATGTCTGTGAAGTCCATTTGGTCCAATGTGTCATATAAAGTCTTTATTTCCTTGTTGATCTCTTGCTTAGACAGTCTGTCCATTTTAGTGAGGGGGGTGTTAAAGTCCCCCACTATTATTGTATTGTTGTTGATGTGTTTCTTTGCTTTTGTTATTAATTGCCTTATATAATTGGCTGCTCCCATGTTAGGGGCATAGATATTTACAATTGTTAGATCTTCTTGTTGGATAGACCCTTTAAGTAGGATATAGTGTCCTTCCTCATCTCTTATTACAGTCTTTGGTTTAAAATCTAATTTGTCTGATATAAGGATTGCCACCCCAGCTTTC
>NW_028016714.1:0-728 GCF_054177405.1 Leptonychotes weddellii
AAAGATTCGAGATTTCAGTGAAGATGAACGCTCAAGTTACTTAAAAAGTAAAGTGAGAATAAAAATGGACGAGGGCCATTAAAACTCAAAACTAGATGGAACACAAACACTGACAAGGAGAGGGAGGAGGTGCTTCGTGTTCTGAATGCTGCCCTAAATATGGCTAAAATTTTACAAGAAAAGGGATTTTCTATAAATGTTTGGAAAAATAGAATACCCAACAGAAACATACTATTGTCTATTTGGAAACTTCTGTATACAGTCACTTCTTCTGTATTAAGCAAGATAATGCCATTTTAAATATTCAGAAACAGCATTATGCTCTTAATAAGAACCACTAAATCACCAGCAGGAGGAGGCCTGATTAGAAAGTCTCCATGTTAGGGGCGCCTGGGTGGCTCAGTTGGTTAAGCGACTGCCTCCGGCTCAGGTCATGATCCTGGAGTCCCTGGATCGAGTCCCTGGATCGAGTCCCTGGATCGAGTCCCTGGATCGAGTCCCGCATCGGGCTCCCTGCTCGGCAGGGAGTCTGCTTCTCCCTCTGACCCTCCCCCCTCTCATGTGCTCTCTCTCTCTCATTCTCTCTGTCTCAAATAAATAAATAAAATCTTTAAAAAAAAAAAAAAAAAAAAGAAAGTCTCCATGTTAGTTTAAGGTCATTGATTGCACTTCTTTCAGCATGCATTGGTAGAACCACCTATGTGTTTGGCTTATACTGTCATTTTCTG
>NW_028016715.1:0-728 GCF_054177405.1 Leptonychotes weddellii
CTCTCTCTCTCTCTCTCTCAAATATGAAAATGTTTTCTAGCAAGAAACTCAGAACAAAGAAGTTTACATCTGAAATGTGATAGTTTCTGCATATTGCTCAGTATATTATGTTCCTTACAAATGACAAGAGGGAAAATATGAACATTACAGGGGACGGATCTGGCAGTGACCACCAAGCCAATAAAAGAAGCTAACAGCAGCTGCACGGAAAGAAATTGGTATCAGTCCCTAAGGCACATAAGGACACACCATCACGGTATTTTCTTTTGGTCTGAAAACAGTAATTCAGAATATAAATCTAAGTATGAAAATACAGTGGATATACATATACACACAATCCAATCACCTACAGTTTCTGTACAGGCTGCTTTTAGGCAAGCAGGCTTGAGCAAAGGGATGGAGAAAGGGCCCACAGCGACCCCTGGGCTGGGTCCAGACAGGCCCAATGGGGACCCACCTCACAACAGCCATAGGCCCTAACTAACCAATGGGATTCTGACAACCAGGGACATAGACCAAAAAAGGGAAAGTTCCATATGTCGCCATAACTCCTCACCTTCCCCCTTTAAGAAAACCCCCCACCCTTGGGGCGCCTGGGTGGCTCAGTCGTTAAGCATCTGCCTTCGGCTCAGGTCATGATCCCAGGGTCCTGGGATCGAGCCCCGTATCGGGCTCCCTGCTCGGCGGGAAGCCTGCTTCTCCCTCTCCCACTCCCCCTGCTTGTGTTC
>NW_028016716.1:0-728 GCF_054177405.1 Leptonychotes weddellii
AAGACTATATCCAGCTAGGCTATAATTGAAAATAGAAGGCGAGATCAAAAGCTTCCAGGACAAACAGAAACTAAAAGAATTTGCAATCACCAAGCCAGCCCTACAAAAAATATTGTAACAGGTCCTTTAAGCAAAGAGAGAGCCTAAAAGTAACATAGCCCAGAAAGGAATAGAGACAATATAAGGTAACAGTCACTTTCCAAGCAATACAATGGCACTAAATTCATACCTTTCAATAGCTACCCTGAATGTAAATGGACTAAATGCCCCAATCAAAAGACAGAGGCTATCGGGTTGGATAAACAACAACAACAAACAAATAAACAAGACCATTCAATATGCTGTCTGCAAGAAGACTCATTTTAGACCCAAAGACACTTCCACATTTAAAGTGAGGGGGGGGAAAACCATTTACCATGCTAATGGACATCAAAAGAAAGCTGGGGTGGCAATCCTTCTATCAGACAAATTAGCTTTTAAACCGAAGACTATAGTAAGAGATGACGAAGGACACTAATCATACTTAAACGGTCTATCCAACAACAAGATCTAACAATTGTAAATATTTATGCCCCTAACATGGGAGCAGCCAATCGTGTAAGCCAATTAACAACAAAACCAAAGAAACACCTCGACAACAATTCAAGGATAGTAGGGGAATTTAACAACCTCCTCGCTGAAATGGACAGATCATCTAAACAAAAGATCAACAAGAAAATAAGGGCATT
>NW_028016717.1:0-728 GCF_054177405.1 Leptonychotes weddellii
CAGCTCCAGGATCTCGGCCGTCAGGTACTCCAGCACGGCAGCCAGGTAGACGGGCGCGCCGGCGCCGACCCGCTCGGCGTAGTTGCCCTTGCGGAGCAGGCGGTGCACGCGGCCCACCGGGAACTGCAGGCCGGCCCGCGACGAGCGCGTCTTGGCCTTGGCGCGGGCCTTGCCGCCTTGCTTGCCGCGTCCGGACATGGCGAGTGGTATCTGAGAGCAAAGACCCACAGGAAGAGAGGAAAGAAGTGTCCTGCAAGCAGCAAAAAGATGCCAGTTATAGTGCCGGACGGAAGTGGAAAACTCGAGTTGGGATTGGTTAAGGTCATCGTTCGGCAATGCAACCAATAAGAAAGGAGATATGACGCACTCAAATTTACATATTCTCCGTCACTAATTCATTATCAAATCAGATTCGGATATTCTTGCATGCCTTATTTGCATAGATGGCCTATAAAAGAGGAGACTCTGGATGTAGGCGGACATCTTCGTACTTTTATTTGCTTTGTCAATCCAGTTGTTGGTAGTCAGGATGCCCGAGCCCGCCAAGTCGGCTCCGGCCCCGAAGAAGGGCTCCAAGAAGGCGGTGACCAAGGCGCAGAAGAAGGACGGCAAGAAGCGCAAGCGCAGCCGCAAGGAGAGCTACTCGGTGTACGTGTACAAGGTGCTGAAGCAGGTGCACCCCGACACGGGCATCTCGTCCAAGGCCATGGGCATCATGAACTCGTTCG
>NW_028016718.1:0-728 GCF_054177405.1 Leptonychotes weddellii
AGACCAAAATACTCCCCAAATCTAGTGTGTGGCACTGAACAATGCACCAGCCTGATCATATTTGATCATATTCTCTTTTTTTTTCTTTCTTTCCGTTTCTTTTCCCTCCAGTTTGGGGTCTCTTCTGATTTTTTTAGTGTATATTTTTCTGGGGTTGTTGTTACCCTGTTAGCATTTTGTTCTCTCATTCATCTATTCTACTCTGGACAAAATGACAGGGTTCAAAAAAAAAAAAGAACAAGAGGCAGTACTGACTGCCAGGGACCTAATCAATATGGACATTAGTAAAATGTCGGAACTAGAGTTCAGAATGACGATTATAAAGATACTATCTGGACTTGAAAAAAGCATGGAAGATACTAGAGAAACCCTTTCTGGAGAAATAAAAGAACTAAAATCTAACAACATCGAAATCAAAAAGGTTATTAATGAGGTGCAATAAAAAATGGAGGCTCTAACTGCTAGGATAAATAAGGCAGAAGAGAGAATTAGTGATATAGAAGACCAAATAATGGAGAATAAAGAAGCTGAGAAAAAGAGAGATAAACAACTACTGGATCACGGGGGGCAGAATTTGAGAGATAAGTGATACCATAAGATGAAACAATCTTAGAATAATTGGGATCCCTAAAGAAGAAGAAAGAGAGAGAGGGGCAGAAGGTATATTGGAGCAAATTATAGCAGAGAACTTCCCTAATCTGGGGAAGGAAACAGGCATCAAAATCCAG
>NW_028016719.1:0-728 GCF_054177405.1 Leptonychotes weddellii
GAAGGCAGTCGCTTAACCAACTGAGCCACCCAGGCGCCCTTTTACTCTATTGTTGACTTCGCATTCATTTTCCCTTTACCGTTCCCTCTCATGCATCTGTCACATGACAGGCCAATGTTCTTTTATGATTGCTTTAAGTTCACCTGTGATAGATAAGCCGGTCAAGCCACCCCCAACAGAGTACTCTCCAAAATAATTGGAGCAGTTGGGTTTTCCAGTACCAAAAACTGGGAGCATCTGGAGAAATGCCGAGTGACCGTTCACACATTTGCGCATTCCTTCCTTTGGCCTGTGGAGACGTTTGTATGTGCCAGGCGCTGTGTTGGGCACTGAGTGCTCAGACACACAGAACAGGTGCAGTGCTGCCCTTCTGGAGCTCTGGGCACAGGAACACATCTGGATCATGACAGACCAGGCTCAGTGTCGTCTGAGATCCTTCTGGGATCTAACTTCACTGGTTTTCTCTTGAACCTTACCCTCTCCCAGCCTGAATCAAAGCAACGTGGACTCCCAAAAGAGAGTTCTGATACTGATAAAGTTATCCACAGAGTTTCTGGGAACGTCTCCTCCCCACTCACTCTCCATCTCCACAGACCTTCGGAGAACCTCTCCCCAACCGAATTAAGGAAGAACCTGACTCAAAATCCACAAACAGCTGATTTGCACTGGATTTGTGACCAGTACGTAGCAATCTGAAGAGTTACCCCTCTAAAAGGCCAATTTGAGCC
>NW_028016720.1:0-728 GCF_054177405.1 Leptonychotes weddellii
GAAGGCAGTCGCTTAACCAACTGAGCCACCCAGGCGCCCTTTTACTCTATTGTTGACTTCGCATTCATTTTCCCTTTACCGTTCCCTCTCATGCATCTGTCACATGACAGGCCAATGTTCTTTTATGATTGCTTTAAGTTCACCTGTGATAGATAAGCCGGTCAAGCCGCCCCCAACAGAGTACTCTCCAAAATAATTGGAGCAGTTGGGTTTTCCAGTACCAAAAACTGGGAGCATCTGGAGAAATGCCGAGTGACCGTTCACACATTTGCGCATTCCTTCCTTTGGCCTGTGGAGACGTTTGTGTGTGCCAGGCGCTGTGTTGGGCACTGAGTGCTCAGACACACAGAACAGGTGCGGTGCTGCCCTTCTGGAGCTCTGGGCACAGGAACACATCTGGATCGTGACAGACCAGGCTCAGTGTCGTCTGAGATCCTTCTGGGATCTAACTTCACTGGTTTTCTCTTGAACCTTACCCTCTCCCAGCCTGAATCAAAGCAACGTGGACTCCCAAAAGAGAGTTCTGATACTGATAAAGTTATCCACAGAGTTTCTGGGAACGTCTCCTCCCCACTCACCCTCCATCTCCACAGACCTTCGGAGAACCTCTCCCCAACCGAATTAAGGAAGAACCTGACTCAAAATCCACAAACAGCTGATTTGCACTGGATTTGTGACCAGTACGTAGCAATCTGAAGAGTTACCCCTCTAAAAGGCCAATTTGAGCC
>NW_028016721.1:0-728 GCF_054177405.1 Leptonychotes weddellii
GCATCCGAGGAAGACACAGACACATGAGATATCCGAGCCCAGCCTCACATCCCCACTCAATCTGGAGAAGATGGACAGGAATGAATTCTGTGTCTACAACAGAACATACTGCCCAGCGAACATTCCTCCACAATCCGTTCTATCATCTTATTCCATAAAGTGTGACCTTGTGTCACTTCTGATGTATCCATACCTGATACATTGACGATAACCCTGGTCACAGACACAGTCTCCTCTCTCTGAGCCAACTACATGTGAACTCGGACCAGATCCTCCAGGTTCTCCCTGACAACACCCCCCACACCCTCCTCCTCTTCTCCTCGCAGCTCCCGCGTCCCTCAGGCTTCAGTCTCTCCCTCTGGCTCTTCAGTCTGCACTCTGTCTCCACAATCAGGATTTCAGAGAAACCCGGAAATGACCTTGGTGTAGTTTCCAGTCTCCAGGGCCCATTTCTAGGCAGGACAATGACCAGAAATTATAGGTGCTTGCAACCCCCCACATTCTCCTTCCTGCTCTCAGACCCAGGCCCCATTTTTCTGTTCTCAAAACTCCCAGTCAGTCTCTTTGTTTATTTTAGAGGTTTCTTTATTTATTTGACAGGGAGAGAGAGAGGGCACAGAAGGGAGAAGCAGAGGGAGGGAGAGAGTCTTAAGCAGACTCTGCGCTCAGTATGGAACTCTTTGCGGGGCTAGAGTTCAGGACCCTGAGATCATGACCTGAGCCGAAGG
>NW_028016722.1:0-16661 GCF_054177405.1 Leptonychotes weddellii
AGATGGACTCTGAAAAACAAACTGAGGGTTCTAGAGGGGAGGGGGGTGGGAGGATGGGTTGGCCTGGTGGTGGGTATTGAGGAGGGCACGTTCTGCATGGAGCACTGGGTGTTGTGCACGAACAATGAATCATGGAACACTTCATCTAGAACTAATGATGTAATGTATGGGGATTAACATAAGAATAAAAAAAAAAAGTGTCAAGGTTTTATTTTGAACTGGGATTATAGATACAGGCTTTGAAATTGGTTAAATTTGAGCCAAATCCAGACCCCCTCCCCCCTTACTGTCTTCATAAAACTCCTTCCTTGCATTTCAGTTTCCACTACTAAAAATTTTAAGTTGTTTAGATGATTAAATGAAATAATGTGCATAAGCACTCAGCACAATGCCTGGCATAGAGTAAGTCAACAAATGGAGTCTATCATTGTTATTATCATAGTATGATTGTTATTTCAAAATAGCAGATATTAGCCCTTGCTCTTATTACCATTATTATTATTTTCTCAGAATAAAAAGTGGCCCCAGCAGGGACACCTGAAATCAAGGGTAAGACTTTGCTCAGAAGTAGCAATGCATCAACTCTGATGGCCACACAAGTATTTGTTAGAAACTCTAAAGTTTTCACGTCAATAAAGTAAAGAAGCAGAAGCTTTTTTTTTTTTAATTGTATTTATTTATTTGAGAGAGAGAAAGCATGAGAGGGGAGAGGGTCAGAGGGAGAAGCAGACTCCCCGCTCAGCAGAGATCCCGATGTGGGACTCGATCCCGGGACTCCGGGATCAAGACCTGAGCCAAAGGCAGTCGCTTAACCAACTGAGCCACCCAGGCACCCAAAGAAGCAGAAGCTTTTGAGTACAAGAGTTATCAAACACCTACCAGTATCATAGCTCCTGTAACGTGTGTATTTGAATCCATCCTTAAAAACCCATCAGGATCACTTAACTTCAGAGTGAACCCCTGTATAACTAAGTGATTTAGCCTGTTGGGTAGAGTTATTTACTTCATCTATCTGGTTGCCAAAGCAATGGTGCCAAATACGATGTTAGTTTTGGCACATATCACACTTAAATATCCTTCCTAATTATTAGCTATCAACTAACTGAACTGCTTCTGGGGAATAGTAAAGGAACCTGGATGCAGAGCATTGTGTTTGTTTTTTATTGTTGTTGTTTGTCAGTCTTTTTACCTACCTGTTCATCTACTTGTAGAATTTTTTTCACTTAAGTGAACATAGAAGTGAGAAATTTTGAGTCAGATTTTCAGTTTAGGATTCTATTTTCCCTAAGAAGTGAGGGTTCCAAAATATTGCAAGTCAGCTATGCTACACATTAAAATATATTGATATGTTATTCCTCTCAGAGCAAATGTTATTTCCTGAAACCTTTTGGCCATGAATGCCGCTGATGTATTTAAAAGAATTAATTTTAGCCAGTGTAACGTATCTAGTTTTATAGTTATGATTTCTCTACTTAATTGATAGTTTTATTCACAGTCAGGACTGTGTTCTTGCTTTGTTCACTTCTAAATGGCCAGTGCCTAAAATGGGTCTGATACTTGGCGGGCATTCTACTCATTGAATTACTGAATGAATGGATATGTTAAATTTCACCTATGAAAGCAATAAATAATACTTATCAGAGTTCTGACTAAAAATACTTTCAGTAGTATATAAGGGTCCCTTCCGCAGACAATTAAATAAAGCAACAAAATTTGATGTAATGCTATTTTGCTCATTTCTGTCTCTTGTGATACTGTCTGAAAAGATGAAGTGATGATAAAATGCCGTTGCCAGTGGTATCAGTGTTTCTGGAATTGTAGGCATCATGAACCTGGCATAGCTAGAACAAATCTTGACTTAATAAATCTAAAATATTCCCTTTTAGGCCTCTAAAGTATAAATTAGGCTTCTAATAAATCATCTTTCTTATTAGCCAGGTTTAAAAATCACAGTCAACCAGATACTTATTTTCGAATCCTATTTTCTTACCCTTATAACAGTTTAGCAAATTTCTAGATGGTTTTTAAAAAAAATCTAGACGGATTTAAGTAATTCTAATGATTTGAATTCACTTTGCAAACATTTCCCAGCCTATGACTTAAAGAAATGTTTAATATATCATTTTTAAAGATAGCTATTAACTAAGCTGAAATATTCTCAACACACTTCATTATGTACAAAGCTCAAAAAGTGTTCTGAATAAAAGTGACTGCTAAGATTTGGTAATATATTATCTCATATTTACATATTTCATTAATAGATTTACATATAACTATCAAATAATTGTTCTGGTTATGCTTAGAATTTAAAATTTTACTCGTCTTTCAGATAATACAAAATAATTTCCAAGGCAATTCTCTGAGTATTTGTCTTATCTGTTTATATGCATGTGTAGTTGACATTTGTTGAATATTAATCATACTTTGAAAGAGCAAAAAATAGATTTTTTTTCATTCTAGGTATTACTGGCTTCTGGATAATTATTGAACAGAATGATTCTTTTTTCTCAAATTTACCACACAAAAGAAGATATTCAATGTTTTCCTTCAATCAAGTTTCTAAGTTTACCACTATCAGCTATCCTAGCATAAGAACCGTTGCTTTTAAAAATGTTTCACATAAATTCTGCTTTAAAAAATGATGGTTACTGATGTTTGTAAAGATCAGCCCAACCTGGTTCTTCAATAAGGCAATACGATGAGTGGTCCTGGCTTTCTGAAATGCCAACAAACACCCATGAAATAAATTATGTTAGAATTCCAGGCATTTCAGGTGGTACCTTGAGAATATGCACCAACATGGCAAGTTGAGAATATGTGCAAATATGGCACATGGAAAATGTGTGCCAATATGGTAAGAAGAATAGAATCTATAGAACTCTCTTTATGTTTATCTGAGGATCTTAAATTCCCCACTTGATATGCCATAAAGATAAGCATGAGAGAGGCATCTGAGTGCCCATTTATGTCTAAATCTATGGGTTTCCAAACACCAAATGCTATAAGTTTCCTTTATTTATCACTATAGACTTTTATGATCAAACACCACTTCTGCCTACGACAGCAACTTGCGACTTGTTTTTTAAATGATAAATACCTGTATAGGGCTAGATTCACTAGGAAACACAATTAAAAAGACTTTTATGAAAAACTACCTATTTGGCAAAATTTAGTTCTAAAGGGTAAATGTAGCATTAGGCTTTTTTTTAAGCCTCTGAGGGAACATACTTCTCTCCCCCAAGTAAGGTGTATCATTAGCGTTCCTGTGATATTGGCTAATAACAGGGTGACTAAAGAACTTTTGGAATAGAAAAAGCAAATCACAATAGCTAAAGTGGCCTACAACATTTTGAAAATAGGTACTTAAGTAAACTTTCTCAATATACCATTACATATTCAAAATTATCTAACAAATAACTTTCCTTTTAAAATTGACATAATTTCCAAGGTTTTTTCAGAGCCCAGTCATCTGATGATTCTAATAATTTAAGACTCACTTTTCTTTTCAGAGCATTATTATTTTGGCATAATGATACATAGTATTATGATATATATTGCTTTCCTTGTATGCTGTCTTTATTGTTTCTGAAATTAGACTTTAGAAACAGCTTATATGATTCTGTTTATATTTTTAGGCTATTAATTAGACAAAATATTGTTAAAGAGGGGAAATTCTGGTAAAGGACAGAAGAAAGGGCCTTCTATCTTAAGGCCCTTAATTGTAAATGCTTCCTCTGTTCAAACAGTGTGTTGTCATCTACCTTAATGGCCTTGCCCAACATGTATACTAAGGCACTCTGGTGAAGTGGTCTGAGTCATTAGTGGCATGTGAATTTTTATTATTTAGATTAGTGACTCAAATGGAATTTCTTTTATAGAAAAATAAAGTCCCCCACCCCAAATTCTTCTGGTAATGGCTGTAGGAATTTAATGATTTCATTATGCTCATTATCACTGCCATTGTAAAACACAAGTATACCAGCAGCAAACCAATACAAGACTGTAACATGAGATCATAATTTCTAGCATAAATCAATCAGATCAGAAGAGGTTGGAGAGGAATGCAAAGAGTATTCTTGGAATATGTTCAAAATCCAATCATGATCAGTAATGCTCTGATTTACAGCATCTCCTGTCTGCTTGCTCTCTCATTTAGATGACCTATGTTTCCTTTTTAAAGTCAATGCTGGGAAGATTTCAAACAGGATGACATTCAACAGGAAGGAAGACATAAACAAAACCCAAATGGGTACTTGACAACCTTAATGTCCAAGCATGTGGGTCAGAGTTCATTAGGTTATTTAATCTAGCCATGCAAATTGGTTTATGCCTAGGGTCTGAAATAAATCAAACTGAGCCTAAAGAAAATCGGACAGTGCCTCTAAAAACAAATCTCACCTTATTCTCTGGAACATGGAAGTTAATTTTGACTCTAGGACTTTGCACTCACTGTTCTGTTTGCCTGGAATGCTTTTCCCTAGAATTTCTGACTCAATTCAAATATCAACCTAAATGTTGACATCTTTAAGAGATGATCTCTAACTGCACCTTCTCATTCATTTGTTTCTGTTTTACTTTCTCCACAGTATTTCCCACTATCAGAAATTATCTTAAGTATTGATTTACATAACTTTCTGCTTATTATCAATCCCCAGCTCTTCACCAGAATGTACATTCTATGAACATAGGTACCTTTATCCGTTTTGCTCATCATTGCTTCCCAATGCCCTGAAGGGTGCCTGACATGGAGTAGGCACTAAATAAATGTGTGTAGAATAAATGAATGAGAAAGAATGAGTATCTAAAGACAAAATACTTAGTTACTTCCATCCTAGTACATTTGACACTGAGTAAATGAAAGGGTGAAATCATCCATTTGGTTTCTATGAAAAAAAAAAGCATCACTTTAAAATGAATGTGATAATTAACAAAGGGCTAAATTCTGGTCAAGTGAATAATATGGATAAAACTTTCTAACTAATAATTTCCTGGAAGTTACTGGGATCATTTGTGATGCTGGGCTCAGTACAATATCAATAAGATGGATCTCCTGAATTCCAGGACTAGGTTGACTTGAGAGTATTAACAGCTTTATGCAAGGATTATCAATATTTCACAAAAAGGTTGGGTTTCTTTCCATGCTTAGGTCTCTGGGAGGGAGGAGGCAGTACCGCGTGGTGGTTAGGTGTTGAACGTTAGAATTAATGGTCATGGTTTATCCCTGCTCACTAGAAAAATGGCCTTGTTGTGGGTTACTTAACCTCCCCAAATTTCTTCTTCATCTGTAATCAAACAGTACTTACCCATTTCTTAGTCTAGTTCATGTGCTAAACAAAATAACCATAGACTGGGTGGCTTAAACAAGAAATATTTATTTCCAACAGTCTTAAGGTTGGGAAATCCAAGATCAAGGTGTCAGCATGGTCATATTCAAGGTGAAGGTTCTCTTTCTGCCTTACAGACAGTCATCTTCTGGTTGTGCCCTTATATGGCAAAGAGAGAGACACAAGATTGGAAGCAAGCTTTCTGGCCTCTTCATCTAAGGACACTAATCCCGTATTGAGGACTACCCCTTCATGATCTCATCTAAACCTAATTACTTCCCAAAGGCCCCATTCCCGGTACCATCAAATTGGGCATTAGGGTCAACATAAGAATTTTGGAGGAACACAAACACTCAGTCCATAACATATCATGAATGTGCTATGGGCTTACAAAAAATAACACACGTGAAGTGCTTAGGGCATTTTTTAGTATATTATAAGCACCCTAAAGGTGTTAGCATCTATTATTAAAACACATAGAGTATTCTATATTTTATACAGGATTCATAGAGTTTCTGAAGTAAAATTTAAATAGAAAGTTTATACATTACATGCGGCCTTTATTTCAGTTCAGAAAAAATAATATGCTGATCCCATCACTTCACTTTCTGATTAAGATTCGGTTCATTTCAGGTGCTGAAACACTGTCATTCCATTCACATTTCCCAGCCAAGGATAATAAGGATGTGGTCCCTCTGCCACTTGAGGGTCAAAGCAAGGGTTGTGGGGGGACAAATGGCAAACACCAGCTCTGGCTGGAGTTGCTTGACTACCTGTGAGCTCAAGAGACAAAAAAAAAAAAAAAAAGCTTTAAAAATGGTGCTTTTGAAACCAGTTCACAAATTTTGGTTAATGACCACCAGCAGAGATGATGCACAACAAAATGCCCTCGGGAAGCCCTGGTAATTTTTCAGTGGGTGATCAGCAATTGACAGGAGGAAAGCACTAGACAAAATTATGTATAAGTACTATGGCAGTCAGAATCTGCAACTTGAGAGGAAAAAATCCTCACATAAATATATGTCCCAAACTGAGTAAGAAAATCAGTAAGCATAAGAAACCATGTATTTTCCCTTGATATTGACACATATGACTAGAGGGAAGTCCGAAGGGCCTCCTAATGCCTGCAGTTCCTAGAACCAACCTTATAAATACTCAAATAGTATAGAAAAGATATCATTGAGATATAAGGACTCAAAATGGAAAAAAATAGTAATGACCCTAATTATATATATATATTTATATGAAAAATATAGCAGAATGTTAACCAGGGGGTCCTGGTGTGATATTACAAGTGAGTTTTTTTCCTATTTTGTTAGGCAACATGATTTGTTAGTGAACATATATGATTTTTATAATAAGAAAGATTACACACATTATTGTAAAATTTTACATCAGCTTCATAAGTCAAGTAAAACAATGTTTACCCAAAGAATTTTTCATCAGTTGCGTATAACACCCAGTGATCATTGCATCAAGTACCCTCCTTAATGCCCATCACGCAGTTACCCCATGCCCCCATCAACCTCCTCTCCAGCAACTGTCAGTTTGTTTTCCATAGTTAAGAGTCTCTTATGGTTTGTCTCCCTCTCTGTTTTCATCTTATTTTATTTTTTCTTCCCTTCCCCTATATTCATCTGTTTTGTTTCTTAAATTCCACATATGAGTGAAATCATATGATATTTGTCTTTCTCTGACTGACTTATTTTGTTTAGCATAATACCCTCTAGTCCCATCCACATTGTTGCAAATGGTGAGATAACATTCTTTTTGATGGCTGAGTAATATTCCATTATATATATATATATATATATATATATATATATATATATGGATTAATGTCATGGTCCCCAAAAGTTAGACAAAGCCCTGCTCTTTTGAATTACTTTTGTGATCTTAAACAAATCATGTAACCACATTAAGCTTCAGTACACACCCTCATCTACTAGAAGGGAATGATGGTAGCTGCCACTTGGCATCTTGTGAGAGTTAAGTGTGAATGTGCACGTACGGTGTGATTAATATGAAAGCTTCACATTTGGAGCAAAAGAATACCATCAGAGTTGGTGTAATTCCTACAGTGCAGCATCATGCTGATCCAGTCTTGTTTCTCTTGAGTTGCAAGCATAATTATGGTGGGATTTATTATTCTAAAACGATAAAAAATAAGGCCACACTGATAGAAGCTTCTTTCCCTAAATATAAATGTAGACTGCACTGTTTGGGGGCAAACATGATACTGTTTTGAATTATACCACCATCCTGGAGACCTGGTAATGAAGTAACCATTTTGGGGGGAATTTGAGGGGAATTCCAGTGAGAAGTCTGCACTAGAACTGAACCCCCAGAACTTCCAGAAAGCCCACTGCATTGTACAGATCTTGTGACCAAGCCAAGGAGACCCTCTTAAAGTGCTCCTCTGAGAGCACCACTGAAGTATCCACAGTACTGAACTGGATCAAGAGGAGAAATCTCTTCCCGTGGAGAGGAATGGGGTTTCCCAAGGAAGCACGAAGGGATACCAAACTGAGGGACTTTGAAGGAAGGATGTATGTTGGGAAAAGAAGAACTTGGAAGAGAAAGACAGTGAGGATAAAGGAGGCAGACATTCCTTTTTGGAATGACTTCTTGATCATGATCCAGGCAGTACCTACCCAGGAATTGTGTACTCTTCAATGCGATAATCGTATGTTGAAGTACCTATCGTAGATAGATAGACATATATAGAAGCATATAAAAGACATATATAGAAGCATGTGAGGGTTTTCACTGCCACGTTGTTGTAATAGTGGAACAAAGGAATGATTTTCATTTCTATTAAGAGGACAATAGTTTGGTAAGCTAAGAATATTGATAATACGGAACAGCGGACAACAAAAAGAAATAAAAGGCATTCACATCGTCAAGGAAGAAGTCAAACTTTCACTATTTGCAGATGACATGATACTCCATATAGAAAACCCAGAAGACTCCACCAAAAAAATTGCTA
This sequence comes from Leptonychotes weddellii, assembly GCF_054177405.1. Lineage (NCBI taxonomy): Eukaryota > Metazoa > Chordata > Mammalia > Carnivora > Phocidae > Leptonychotes > Leptonychotes weddellii. Next base: position 8,314 of record NW_028016722.1, read on the forward strand.
GAAATGATACTTGAATTCAGTAAAGCCGCAGGATACAAAATCAAAGTATAGAAATCTGTTGCATTTCCATACACCAGTAAAGAAGCAGCAAAGAGAAATCAAGGAATTGATCCCATTTACAACTGAACCAAAAACCATAGGATACCTCAGAATAAACTTAACCAAAGAGGTAAAAGATCTCTACTCTGAAAACTATAAAACACTTAGAATAAATTGAAGAGGACACAAAAAATGGAATATTTAGAAATTTTAAAAATGCATTAACATGAAAAAATCCTAGCAAAAAATGCAACCATTAAAATCATTTTTTGTGAGGAATGATTAATGATATGAAAAATATATGCATATATAAGTAGATAGGTATGCATATATATGCAGAAAAGAAATAAACAAAATGACATGATACGGTATAATCTCAGCTATATATTTTTTAAAATGCATAGAAAAAAAGAACCAAAACATAATGCCGATTAACAATGTTGTTTATGCTGCTTCTGAGTGAAGAGATGTTGATTGATTTTTCTGCTCATTTACCCTACTGAACCCCTGCTCAGAAAGATGCAAGCCTCATAGGTGATGTTAGAGTTAGAGAAGCAATCTTATGGGGAGTGCCAAGAATGCTCAGCACCCATACTGACTATAAAGGCAGTTCTTCTGAACTGATTCTTCCACACAATGTTGCTGAAGCCAGGACAATGCTTTATTTTAGAGTCTGGAGGAGAAGCAATATGTTACCGGTAGCCAGAGCTCCTTGGTAGCTTTTCCAGACCATTCCTTCATGGGGGAACTGATTAGATTATGTGGCTCCACCTCTAATTACTGGCTGCATTTTGTGAAAATTAATTGATGCGTCATTAGCAGGGAGAGAAATCCCTTGTCAAGGAAGTAGAGTGGGGTATGCAGAGTTCAGCCATAGTTGGAGATTACTTCTGGGTGTCAAGATGCCTTTGAATATTTCATCCTTCTCTCCTTGTTTTGTCTCTCAATAAAGTCTAGAAATGCTTGGAGTTCCTTCTGCATATTCCAACTTAATTATTTTTATTCACATTCATTAACTTTTATGCCTTGGCTATCTCTAGTAGTCCTTGTTATTAAATCCCTCCAACCCCATTTACCCTCACTCAAAACTCTTGATCTACGCACAGCAAGGAGTAAGATAGGAAGTTAGCATACACATTTTCATACTCTTCTATTTCATGCCAAGAGCATGCTTCACTTTAATAATCAAAAAAACTGGTAATACATAATCAAGGAAACAATCATAAAGTAAAATTCTAAAAAAAATGTGACTGCAAGCTTTTTTCAGAATTAGAAAGAAATATATTTTTATATATACGTAAAATAACAACTGTCTTTTATACACAGATATGTGAAGTTGCAATATGCCTGAATAATCAAATAGAAATTTTAAAAAGCTTTTCTTATTTTAAGCTATTTTACTTACACATCTAACTGAATGTATTTTGAGGTAATCTTTCATTGACGATTTGACTTGCTACATACTTCCCAAGTTTATTAATTACAGATAAGCAGAGATTTTTAAAAACTGCTATTGAAATCCACTTACCTCATTCAACGATGCCAAAATCAGAGTCCACAGGTTTACCAAAATTATTGATCTCTGTGAAATAATCATGAAAAATTCACCCTGCACCCAATTAAAATATTTGTTAATAGAATCAGAAAGTCATTGTTTCAGTTCTAAATTCAATTGAGGAATTAGTAGAAAATTTTAACTTTCTTATCATTTTCTTACTATTCAGAAAACAACTTTATTTTTATATCTCCCTTCTGCCCTGTGATCCTTCTTGTAATCATAACATGTTGCAAAAAGCTATCTTAGCATCTCAAAGTTCCTAAGTCAACTTTCAGGAGGAGGAAGAATGTTCTTTGTGGTAACAATTTCAGAGACATTCTTATCATCTCAAGATGGAATTTTAGATAAACTCTAAGAATTTTTCTAACTGAATTTCAGTTGTTCACTCTACGTTCTTCCTCCAGTCATATTGCCCAACACCTACTTAAATGTCTGTTATTTTACTTCTAAGACAATATACATTTTATATTTTGGTGCTTTATTTTGTGTCATCAAATGAAATTGAATTCTGTAAGGACTTTCCAGGTACATAGCTACTCCCTCTCAATTTCCTAAATGTTCTGTGTGTTCTAGTCCTTATAATAGATTTTGTATTCATATCACTACACCAAATAGTTCTGAAACTTTTGTATAGATTATGTGTCTATTGGGAGATAAATTCACTGCATTGAGGCAAATAGCAGGTAATACTCTCTACTTAACATTCTAAAAGTGCTTAGGGACACGTTCAGTGAAGTTCTATAGAACAGAAGCTGTATATTGCCTATTAGGGTAGAGTCTGAAAGCTAATTACATATTCATCCATGCTTAATTACTGGACCATAGAAACACCTAAATAAGCAATTTGGAGTTATCCAATGTGAAATAGTTGTCCTATTAACACTAATTCACAGCACAGGAAAAAATCCTTTCTTAAAACTAAAGAACACTTTCTTTTAATGGCTAATGGAGCCCAATGCAGTTAAGCTACCAAATGCAGCATGTTCTCTACTAACTGTTGTGTTTTCTGTTCACCAGAAAATTATACAGCAAATTAGAGATTATTGTTAGGAATTTACATACCACCTGTTTTTATTTCCATTAACATTTCCCTTTAAACATTCTCTTTATATCTTCAATCCTTATATGGAAACATAAATGTTTTTACCTTCCAGAAACTTGAAATTAATGTAATTAGGAATCCTGATATCCCACCTCCAGTGCTTTTGGGGGAGTGTTTTTTTTTTTTTTTTTTACCTGCACTCAAGCGCGTTCCTAAAGCAGCATTGTCATTTATAAAACAAAGATCCTCCCTGTTTTTATTTGGCAGCCTTTGTTTAAGGAGTTCTGTTGAGTGTATCATGGTCTAAACGCAAAGCTTACTCCCCAGTCATTACATCTGATTATTGGCTCTGAGTGGGCAGAACCGTATCACTTTAAATTAGTGGTTGTACAATATCCAGTGCAAGACCTTGAGTTCAAATGCTTAACTGATATCCGTCAAACACTCACTAATAATAAATAATTATAAAACACTAAGATTAGAAGAAATATTCATAGCAAGCTGTCTTTGGTGCAGGAACTATGAATATAAAGAAAAGGAGGACGCCTGGGTGGCTCAGTCGTTAAGCGCCTGCCTTCAGCTCAGGTCATGATCCCGGGGTCCTGGGATCGAGCCCCGCATCGGGCTCCCTGCTCTGCGGGGAGCCTGCTTCTCCATCCCCCACTCCCCCTGCTTGTGTTCCCTCTCTCGTTATCTCTCTCTCTGTCAATGAATAAATAAAATCTTTTAAAAAAATTAAAAATAAAGAAAAGGAAAAGTGCAAGTACAGTGAGAAGAGGGGAAGATTATCTTTATTAATGTCCCAACTTTGCCATTCACCAGTGCCATCACCAATGCTCATGATCTTCAGTAGCACACTGAAATTCTCTGGACCTCAGTGACTCATTTTTATTGTATTTTACAGAAGCACCACATCTATAACAGATTAGGAATTTTAAAAAACAACAACAACACTGGTCCTAGGTTATTATTTGAGAAACACAATATTACCAACTTTATCATCAAATTTCTTTGAGCAACCTAGTTGTCTTCATTCTACCCAGTAACCAACAGGGCTGAAAAATCAGTGCTCAGGATTATATAAAACCTGAGAAAAAGATTTCTGCAGAGACTCATAGTCACTTTTATTGCAAAACCACCCATAGATTCTCAGTTCTCCTAAGAAATGAAGAGAGCTAGTCAGTGGGAGAAATGACTGAGGACACAGAATGTTCCTGTTCATGTCCCCTTCACATTGGTTGTTGGTATCTACTTCTGGATTCATCTCATCTTGAATATCAAACAGGGAGAAAACCGAGCAAAAGTTAATAAAATTAAACTGAGTAGCAAATATACCCTCACTGCAAAGAGAATATATCTTCTTCATTCTTTAAGACTAATCTTCCTCAAAAGCCCCTGAAGCCGGGGTAGTAAAGGAGGGAGACTGCATTTAATCAGTCCAACATAGCCTGTTGCAATAATTTAATGCTTTCAGATAAAATATGCAGCCACTCAGATTTCACATCTCCTCTTCTCCTGGTGGAGGTCTGTGGCTTATGTGACCTCCCAAGTAAATGAAATCTCACGTCCTCCTGTTGTCCTCTGATTCTTTTGGTTTCCATGGTGATGTTTTGTTCCCTGGTTGCTGCTCATCTGTTGGGAGACAGCCAACAGCTTCTGTCAACTCCCGGTTTTCTTATCAGGGTGGGGACCTGAAAGTCTGATCCTGGCAAGTGTGGCCTATCTGCATGACTGGCCCCAGGCCTTACTTTAACCCCCAGCAGTTCAGAGGAAATCAATATTTTTTACGTCTTTGACTCATTCTTAACACATCAGCGTGTGAAGGTACAGAGCTCTGCGCCAAGGAATAGAGAAGACCTTCTCCTTATATGAAAAAGCCTCCGAGTCTGTTGTCAAATATTGCAAAACCTGTGTTGAATGTCTTCAACCTCACTGTGGCAATTTATTCCCACGCTTGTGCCCACCTCATCACTTCAGACAGAAGGGTGCCTGAGGCTCACTGAGGAAAATGGCAAATAGCGGAAGGGCCAAAGAGCAAAACCTATTGATATTTTACTTTAAAAAATGAAAATGATTGAAAGGCCCAAAATAAATGCAACATGTTTCACCTCTCTTATTCAGTTCATTTAGTAGTCCGCTCAAGAAAGGAAAAGGGGGAGGAGAAGAAACCGAACAGTCCCCCGGGGGCTGTGGGAAAGAAGGCAAAGGCAGCGAGCTGGCAAGGGAGTGGATCCGCATGGCCAGGGCAGTAAGTCATCCAGAGCGCCCTAATTTGGGATTGTCAAATCCATCCAAACTTCCCCGTATCCCTAAGATGTTTTTTTTTTTTTTCAAATCATTTGTGAGAATCACTGATCTGTAAAGTGGTAAAACAAGCAAACAAAACCAACTGCAAATTAACGGTGATTCTGCCTGCTTGATTTTTTAGAAAGTGGATAGTGAACGTGATGAGAACCATCCTAATCAGCCTCAAATGTCTTCTTTGCCTCGGTCAACCTCTGGCTGACTCTCGCATTCTTTCACAGGTTGTCCTATTATTGACTGTAGAGATCATAACATGAGAAAAAAATATATATAGACACCATTCTCTTTATCTACTGAACATTGTATGTGGCTATACTTTTCTCAAACGAATTGTGACTGGCATTTGAGAGCCCTTGCTGAATTCTTTATTATCTTTTATTTTCTCTAGATTTCCTCTGTCTGTCTTTACCAGAAGGTCATATCAGTATTGTTTTTTTCAATACCTTTTTTTAATTTTAATTTTTTTTTTTAAGATTTTTTTTATTTGAGAGAGAGAGAATGAGAGAGAGCAAGCACATGAGAGGGGGGAGGGTCAGAGGGAGAAGCAGACTCCCTGCTGAGCAGGGAGCCCGATGTGGGACTCGATCCCGGGACTCCAGGATCATGACCTGAGCCGAAGGCAGTCGCTTAACCAACTGAGCCACCCAGGCGCCCTTCAATACCTTTTTTTAAGATCCTGTCAACATATGTTTTAAGAGGAAAACCTGTATTGTATCTTTTTATTTCCTGGATGTACATTTAAGCTGATTTTGTTTCCTTTATACTAAGCTTCCACTCCTGCAAGTAAAGTAATAAATGTCCTAACTGTGTCCCAACCTGCCCTAAGCCCCTGGCACATAACTGTTCTTATAGAAATGTCAGTGCAACATTTTCAGCCCCATTGATGGATTTTTTTTTTTTTTCTTTTTGCTGGGGCTGCAGTAAGGAAGCACTATAGAATGGGTGGGTTATACAACAAAAATTTATTGTCTCACTGTTCTGGAAGCTAGAAGTACAGGATCACATTGGGGCTAAGATATGTTCCTATCAAATCTGTCAAAGATAAAAGATCTTGTGGTTTGCTGGCAATCTTGGGTGTTTTTTGGCTTGAAAATCTCTTCCTCCATCTTCATATGGTGTTCTCCCTGTGTAAATTTCTCTGTGTCCACACTTCTCCCTTATAATGAGGACACCAGTCATATTGGATTAACGCCCACCCTAATGACCTCATCTCAACTGATTACATCTGCAACAATTCTGTTTTCAAAAAGGTCACATTGTGAGGTTTGGGGGTTAGGATGGTCAATACATGAATTTGAAGGGACACAATTCAGTCCATAACACTGGCTATTCCAAGGAGACGACACACAGTTGGATGATTCAAGCATTCACCTCAAAGATTATTTTCAGAAAGAGTTCTTTGCAGCACATCCTCTTGCATCTAAGCATTTGTGGTGTCCCTGTACTGAACCCAGTTCATGAAAGGGAAGGGGGGTTTTCATCTTCAGAATCATCTCCAATTCCTTCTTCAAGGTAATCTGAACATAGAGGCTGGGTCCCCAGCCCAAGTTTATACTACCAGCATATGAGGCTCTGTAGCCTCTCTTCTTACAATACACAATCAACCTCTTTTTATCAAAACTATTTCTAAGCCAAATGCCTCCTGGAGAGGCATTCACTTCCCTGTTTATAGACGTACAGTGTTTGGAGGGCTCCTTCTAACCAGGAAAACCCGTTACTCTGGCCAGAAGGAAAGATGATTCTCAGGAGAATGAGTGAGTGCCAGCTAACATGAGATCCAAGCACACAGTCCCCAGCCCAAGGTCCAGGGCAGAGTGGGCACTTACTGTTTATTGAATGATCAAGTTGACTGAATGATGGGTATGAGCAGGCTAAGCACACATGAAATGAAGATCCATGAAGGAGAAATGAGAGGCTCCCTTGTAAAGAATAGAATATATACATAGAGAGAGATCTGCCATGGCCTTTTGTGTTCACCCTGCCATGATAGACTGCTTGGGAGCTGTTCTATTGTCATCTTAGGCTGCTTTAGATACTACTTAGTCCTATCCTTGGATTTTACAAATAAAGAAATTAAGAGCCAGAGAGGTTTAAACAGATGGACTCTCTTACTATTAGCAACAAGATCAGTACTAAAATCTAAGCCTCTCAAAACCCAACCAAGTCTTCTATACCAGCAAGTGTCCTGATTTTTTCTCTCTTCCACCTAGGTAAAGTTGCACAGTTATGGATACCATTTGGGGCTATGTCATGACAAAGACTCTCTCTCCTTGACCAAATTTTATATTCTGAACCACCTTCTATACCCCGACAATTAGGCTGCCCTGTTTGTCTTCACATTGCCTGCTCTTAGAAAGAATCCTCCCAAGTTGGCTTAGCCAGAATCTTCACCCTTGATAATCTGATTACTATTGATATCTGATCAAATTCTTCATTTCCATCATCCCCCAGGTGATATCTAATCACCCTGGCGGCCTTCAGCAAGAAATCTTGTTAAGTCAGTTACCCAGAATCTCCCTTTTACCTCCTAAGTCTACTCCTAGTAATTTTCCATCCACCCTGCTCCTTGGCTAGAAATCTCCACCTGTCAACGCAGTATTTGGGATTGAGCCCAGTTCTATAGTGGAGTCTCTTTTCCTCTATTACAATAGTTCCTGATTAAAATCTGCTTCTACCATTTTAACTACTATCCAGCTCTGGTTTTCTTTTGACAGCTTTCTGGAGTTCCTAATGTCATCAATAAGAGTTACTATTTTTTCCACAAGTAAATGTGTGTATGTACTTTTTTATTCTTAGAAACACCAGTATCACCTACAATAAACTTAATTACAAAGCTTCTAACTTAACTGATCAAATTTATACTACCAGCATATGAGGCTCTGTAGCCTCTCTTCTTACAATGTAGTTAGGGCCTTTACTCACTGGTATTTAGATTTTAGAATTTAAGAGTAGGAACTACATATTACTTATCATTGTTATCAAAACCTGACTCATGCTGAACCCTGAATAAAAATTAGTTGAAAATATAATTAATAAAGTATGGATGAATGGATGTATAAATGAATATATACATGAATGATGTTTCTGTTCTTGACTTCAATACCAAGATGCCAATTGAGCTATAGTTACTGTAACTTTTCATTCAATATCCAAACTACTTCAGAGGAAATATATGCCACCATATTTAATTAAAGAAGGTGGATTTTATACTGCACCATATCCCCCACCTCTCCTTTTTCTCCCTCCTCCTCCTCCAAGGATAAAGAAATGATAGATTTTCTGTTGTACATTCAACTCTTAACATTAATAATTAAGACTAAGTCCAGGCACTGTAACAGGAATTGCTAGGGTTCTGCCTGTCTTTCAATTTAAAGTGCTGGTGTTTAAAAACAGTTTCAAGGGTAG
>NW_028016723.1:0-11342 GCF_054177405.1 Leptonychotes weddellii
AAGCGTCTGCCTTCAGCTCAGGTCATGATCCCAGAGTCCTGGGATCAAGCTCTGCATCAGACTCCCTGCTCGGCGGGAAGCCTCCTTCTCCCTCTCCCACTATCCCTGCTAGTGTTCCCGCTCTCGCTATGTCTCTCTCTGTCAAATAAATAAATAAAATCTTTAAAAAATATATTTAATAAAACGCAATGTTACTAAAGCCTATATTAATCTTTTTGTTTAGAATTTTGTTTTGTAAATTTTATTTTTTAGAAATTTTTTTTGACATGATCATGAGGAAATGAGTAGGGGTCTTTCAGCGTCTTTGATCTACTATAGTATTCTACATTAAAAATAAGATAGTAAATCAACACTACAGATTACAGTACCATATTATGTATGAATTTCATATCTCTTCAGATGGTTCAATGTTGAATTTTATAGTCTAATAAGGTTATATGATAAATTCATGTGATTTTATATTAAATTCAAGAAAGAGTATTCTGATGCCTACCTGCTTTCTTAGCAGATAAGAGTAAAAACTGAAGAAATGACCCCAGAACAAACTTACTAAGTTCTGGACCAGATCAGAAAAGATGACATACTCAAATTTAACCCCTCCTTAGGTGAACCAGGGTCTGTGATCATGCAAATATGAATTCCAGTGCATGGCACCACCTGGTTTCTGACAGGATGTGTGGCAATCTTTTTAGAACTGTAAAATTGACTTTATTAAACTGAACAGTTAAGAGGCAAAGTTTGGGTGATCCTAATTGTATTCAGGTGAAGAGGTGGACTGGTTAGGCAGCTACCTGGTTACCTATGTGATGTTGCAATATCTGTGTAATAAATCAAAATGAAGTGTCAGGTCACTGAGTTCTCTAATTTTCATAATTGGCAAAATGAATCTTGGTTTTACTCCTGCCCAAAGAGTTAATTCCAAGAATGAACACTGAACGTACTTGTCCTCATGTACATTGATCCATCTTGGTTTAGTATGTATGTAGGAAATGGCCCAGTGCAAGAAAAAGCCACCCCACCAGCTCTGAAGCCAGTCAGCTGAGAGTCACTCTGGGTAGGCAGTTGAGTGCACTGAAATTATGAATGTCAATAATGTACCATAGAGAGCCTGGGTGGCTCAGTTGGTTGGGTGTCTGCCTTTGGCTCGGGTCATGATCCCAGGGTCCTGGGATTGAGCCCCATATTGGGCTCCCTGCTCAGTGGAGAGCCTGCTTCTCTGCCTGCCACTCCCCCTGCTTGTACTCTCTCTCTATATGTATCAAATAAATAAAATATTAAAAATAAAAAAAATAATGTACCATATAACACTATTTACTGGGATACTAGATGTGCTTTATTATCTACATTTTTAAACCCACGCCAAGAATTTGAATGTTACAAGGAATCACAGAGGGAAACAAAGTAAAACATGAATTCTGAAATGTGGGGAACAATTTTTAACTTGAGAACCAGAAAATTCCACAACAGTGGAGATGTTCTAGTCAGTGAATATAACAAATTTATTTTTAATATTAAGTGGCATATAATCTACACTCAGAAAGTTTCTTCACAGCTTACTAAATAGACATGGAACAAGCAATTTAAAGAATATATTCATTTGAAGAAATGCCAAGTTATGAGCAAAATGGGGTTCTCACACCTCTTTTGATACACCTGGTCCTAACTCTGACTCCTGGTCTGAACCCTGCACAAAATCTCCAGGTTTATCACATCACTCCATTGATGAACAACATTCAATGGCTCAACATTACCTATGGAAGGAGGTCTGACCTCCTTGTTTGCACTGATGCTCTTGCTAGTCTGATTTCAACCTGCATTCTCAACCCTGGCTCTAACTCTTCTTCCAGCGTACCTCTGCACAGCCAAATGAATCCAATCCCTGTTTCCTAAACTTCCCTAAAGCTTTCCTCCTATGAATTTGCTCCACTCCCCTTTTTCCCTTACAGCTAGTAAGGGAAAATTTTATTCATTTATTCATTTTATCCTTTCCAAAGCTCACACAAAGTACAACTTTTTTCTAGATTGCTTTAACTCATAGCTACTGTTACCTAACTATACACGTACCTCTGACTATCAACATCAATTATTTGGCAATATATTGTGTGCTGCCTGGTTTTGTTGTTCTTTTTTTACACATACTTAAAGTTTCCTCCCCCAACTGGATTGCAATTTCTTTGAGAATCAGCAGCATATTTTATATGTCTTTTTATCTCTCCAGCATCTACAAGAGTAGTACATAAATAGTAGATATTCAGAATATAATTTCCTCTAGAATCATTTTGGGAGTTTAATTTAAATAAAAATTGCTGAATCATTTTCCCCCAACTGTCATATGATTGTAATTTTTGATCTGAGATTCTGTTTGTTTAAGCCCAGCATCTTTGACTTTGTTCTAAACTTTAACAGATAGAATCTGCATCATCAGTCAATTGAAACATGTCCTAAATTAATGTGGGTGACCTAACTAAGTTCCTTTGCTGTACCTTGTACAAGTTTTATATGTTACATCAAGAAAAGCAAATGATTGCTGAAATGAGTAATACAGAGCCTCGCCGGTTAGTCAATCTTCCTATTCCGGAAGCAAAGACTTCCACTGAAGGCTCATTTACATCCGCACCCTGCAAAAGGAAGTTTTGGTCAGTGTCTGCAGTCTCTGTTCAACATGCGTGTCCCACACAACCACATAGTCCTTATAAAACCACCTATATCCGTTCTCAGGCACCATGTCTCGCCGTTGTGTTAATCATTACCGACAGCTGCACTTTTTTCTTTTTTTTTTTTTAAGTTTCTGAGCTCTTTTGTGGCAATGTGAGATGTGGTGGGTAGTAAGGAGAGTGGATGCCACTTTAAAGGGAGTCAGCTCCAATAAAACTTTTATATATCATCAGAAAGAGTTAGTTGTTTTTTTTTTTTTTTTTCAAAAAGAGTTATTTTGTTACATATACATGCCCTTACTTTAGACTTGGAATTCTTGGAGGGCAGAAACGGTTTCTTATTTGTTTCTTTATCATCTGCAGCACAGGGCCTGAAAGATTGCAGGTGTTCAGTGACTGTTTATTGGATACATGTTTGAAGAAGGAATAAAGGGATGGAGTTAGTGTGTATGGGAGGGGGAGGAAATTGATAGCAATCCCACAAACAATGAATCAACTGACAGACGCTTGCCACGCTCCTATTTGTGAGCTGTAAACTTCAGAGTACAAAGGGAAATATGATAGAACAGTCTCATCAAAGCTCACTTTTTACCCAATTTAAGGTGAAAGCAAGTGGAAAGAGAAAACAGAAGGAAAAGAATTGTTTATTCTCCCTTAATTCCTTTACTGAGTGCAGACTTTATATAGTAAGCTGTGTGGAAGATGCTATGAATGCTTGTTTCTTCACTTTTTCCATTATTGCAGAAAACATAAACAGGTGGTTTGTTTAGCCCTCTTAATATTTAAAAAACAGAAAAAAATTTACATCAGTATTGAGAAATATGTCTGTTCTTGAAAAATATCTAGCAACAGTGGGTTGGGACTTCTGCACAGTAGCACTTGTCTGAAACTGAACAGCCCACATGGGTGCCATTGCAGACTGTCACTCTTTGTATTTTTGAAGCACATAGAACTATACAAACGTAGTTGGCATTACACATGGGTGTTTCAGAATTCTTGATTAAGTTTAGAATTGGAGGGGGCATGGAGGGTAACACTTTTTTTAAATTTATTTTTTATTTAAATTCAATTAATTAACATATAATGTATTATTTGTTTCAGGGGTACAGGTCTGTGATTCATCAGTCTTATATAATACTCAGTGCTCATTACAACACATACCCTCCCCAGTGTTCATCACTCAGTTACCCCATCCCTACACCCCCCACCTCCCCTCCAGCAACCCTCAGTTTGTTTCCTACGATTAAGAGTCTCATCATTTCTCTCCCTCTCTGGTTTCGTCTTGTTTTATTTTTTCCTCTCTTCCCTTATGATCCTCTGTTTTGTTTCTTAAATTCCTCATATGAGTGAGATCATATGATAATTGTCTTTCTCTGATTGATTTATTTCGCTTAGCATAATACCCTCTACTTCCATCCATGTCATTGCAAATGGCAAGATTTCATTTTTTTGATGGCTGCGTAATATTTCATTGTGTGTGTGTGTGTGTGTGTGTGTATTATATATATATAATCTTCTTTATCCATTCATCTGTCAGTGGACATCTGGGCTCTTCCCATAGTTTGGCGATTGTGAACATTGCTGCTATAAACATTAGGTGAAGGTGCCCTTTGGATTGCTACATTTGTATCTTTGGGATAAATGTCCAGTAGTGCAGTTGCTGGACGGTAGGATAGCTCTATTTTCAACTTTTTGAGTTGAAATTCATACTGTTTTCCAGAGTGGCTGCACCAGCTTTCATTCCCACCAACAGTGGAGGAGGGTTCCCCTTTCTCTGCATCCTCACCAACATTTGTCGTTTCCTGACTTGTTAATTTTAGCCATTCTGACTGGTGTGTGGTGGTACTCATTGTGGTTTTGATTTGTATTTCCCTGATGCCAAGTGATGTTGAGCATTTTTTCGTGTGTCTGTTGACCATTTGGATGTCTTCTTTGGAGAAATGTCTGTTCATGTCTTCTGCCCATTTCTTGATTGGATTATTTGTCTTCAGGTGTTGAGTTTGATAAGTTCTTTATAGATTTTGGATACTAGCCATTTACCTGATATGTCATTTGCAAATATCTTCTCCCATTCTGTCAGTTGTCTTTTGGTTTTGTTGACTGTTTCCTTTGCTGTGCAAAAGATCTTATCTTGATGAAGTCTCAATAGTTCATTTTTGCTTTTGTTTCCCTTGCCTTTGGATATGTGTCTAGCAAGAAGTTGCTGCTGCTGAGGTCGAAGAGGTTACTGCCTGAGTTCTCCTCTAGGATTTTGATGGATTCCTGTCTCACATTTAGGTCTTTCATCCATTTTGAGTCTATTTTTGTATTGTGTCAGGAAATGGTCCAGTTTCATTCTTCTGCATGTGGCTGTCCAATTTTCTCAACACCACTTGTTGAAGAGACTGTCTTTTTTTCATTGAATATTCTTTCCTGCTTTGTCGAAGATGAGTTGACCATAGAGTTGAGAGTCCATTTCTGGGTTCTCTATTCTGTTCTATTGATCTATGTGTCTGTTTTTGTTCCAGTACCATACTGTCTTGATGATTACAGCTTTGTAATGGAGCTTGATAGGAGGTAACACATTAACTAGTTTTTAAGTAAGCTATGTACTTTTAGGTAGATACAAGGGAAAAGACATTGAATATGGAGGTTTTTTTTTTTTTAACTGAATTTACCACTGCTTAGCGGTATTTATTTATTTATTTTTTATTTGAGAGAGAGAGAATGAGAGACAGAGAGCATGAGAGGGAGGAGGGTCAGAGGGAGAAGCAGACTCCCCGCCGAGCAGGGAGCCCGATGCGGGACTCGATCCCGGGACTCCAGGATCATGACCTGAGCCGAAGGCAGTCGCTTAACCAACTGAGCCACCCAGGCGCCCTGCTTAGCGGTATTTATATCTTTAAACATTCTGAAACTTATTCTCTTTATTTGTTAAATGAGGTCACTTGATGGTCACTAAGTCTGCTTTTGGTTTTACCATTTTCTGATTCTTTATTTAACTATCCAGTGGAAGTAGAGTATAAGACAGGAGAGAAAGCTGTAGGGAGAGAGGAAGGAGAGGAAGAAGTAGAACTAATAGGGAGCAAACCGACATCGAGTCCCTATTTCCTAGCTACTTCTTTGCATTGTCTCTTTTAATCTTCATTAGCACATCACGTAATATCCCCAGTTTATGGGTGAAAGACAAAGATTTGGAGTTCAAGAACACACAGTAAAGGCATAAAGTGTGTTCTGTTTTTGTTTTTTGTTTTTATCTTAAACTTAGGATGCTTCCAACTGGCCCTGTTGATTTGGGTGCCCTTTCTTCCTTAGAAAATTGGATTGGTGATATAATAGCTTTACACCAACTCTGAGTTATATGGTTAGATTTAGAATACTGTGAAATTTTAAATGATATAACAGTTATAAAGCATCAAGCATTGAAACCAAGTACATAATAGACAATAAATATAAATCCCATTCCTGGGACGCCTGGGTGGCTCAGTCGGTTAAGTGTCTGCCTTCGGCTCAGGTCACGATCCCAGGTCCTGGCTTCGAGTCCTGCATCGGGCTCTTTGCTCAGCAGGGAGCCCGCTTCTTCCTCTGTCTGCCACTCTCCCTGCTTGTGCTCTCTCTGTCTCTCTCTGGCAAATAAATAAGATCTTAAAAAAAAGGAAAAAATATATAAATCCCATCCCTTTTTGATTGTCTTCATCAAAATTATTGCATTTGCATATTTAGGTGATTTCACAACCTTAGACACTTAAAGATTGAAAAAGTTAATAACAATAAAATAGGAGTTCTTTCCTTTAGATATAGTAAAATATCCATCTATAGCCATATGTGTGTTTCTACAAGAGTCTATCTAGCTATAGACATATACCCCTTGGAATTGAGTTGTGAGCATAGTTTACTTAAGTCAAGTAATCTAGTTGCTATTTCCTAGTTGTCCACGGGAATCAACCCAGATCATATGTATATTAGCAGGAATTACTATAACAAAGAAAATCTAATGTAAATCTTGGCATAGTTGTTGCTAAATGTATTTATAAAGGGTGATATAACAAATCTCTTTTGTGTCCAAGGTGCTAACACAGACTAAAATAATAAACTTGTCTGTTCTTGGAAACTAGGCATGTTTTCGGGAATCCTGGAGGAGGGGAAAAAAATCTATGTAAGCTGATCAAGCCCAAACTGTTGCCAAGTAGAATTAACTCAACTAACACCAGCCCCAACCCTATTATTTAGCTTATTTTGGGAATCATGAAGCATATATTTTAATTTATACTGGTAAGCATGTAGCCAAAGCATGAATTAATTAATAGTGATTAAGAAAAATACTCAGAAACAGAAAAAAAAGTTTCCTGTTTCATGATAATGAATGAACTTGAATTGATGGTAGGCTCTGGGATGAAAAGGGAAGGAAAAGGGCTAGTAGAAAAGAAGATTATTTTAATTGGTTTGATGTTGAGTGTCTGGTCCTACTTCCATATTGAGAAGGGTCTGAACCAGCCCAAGAGACAGGCTACCTGCCTTCTGGATGTTGAGAAAGCAGTGGTATGATGAGTGGCAGTCAGCAGCTTACTTTATACTGAAAGCAGCCTGTGCAGAGTAAATTAAAAAAAAAAAAAGAAAGAGAAAAGGCCTCTTGTCAATGACTGCTTCATTTTTTTGGTCCTATAATGCAAGAAGAATTCTTAAAATTTAGAAGGGGCAAACATGAAGAAAATGTTTTTTTCTATAACTTTTAATAATTTAAAATTAGATAAGATCAGGGCACCTGGTTGGCTCTGTCAGAAGTGCGTGGGACTCTTGATCTCAGGGTGGCGAGTGAGTTTGAGCCCCACGTTGGGTGTAGCAATTATTTAATAAATAAAAGTTTTTTAAAAAATTAGATAGCATCTCATTCTCTCTCTCAAATAAATAAATAAATAAATAAATAAATAAATAAATAAAATCTTAAAAAAAAAAAAAGGGCACCTGGGTGGTTCAGTCAGTTAAGCATCTGCCTTTGGCTCAGGTCATGATCCCGGGGTCCTGGGATCAAGTCCCACATTGGGCTCCCTGCTCAGCGGGAAGCCTGTTTCTCCCTCTCCCACTCCCCCTGCTTTGTCCCCTCTCTGGCTGTGGTCTCTCTCTGTCAAATAAATAAATAAAATCTTAAAAAAAGAGGGGGTTCATCAGGGACTCTTGGGTGGCTCAGTGGGTTAAGTGTCTGCCTTAGGCTCAAGTCATGATCCCAGGGTCCTGGGACTGAGTGCCGCATCAGGCTCCTTGCTCAGCAGAGGAGTCTGCTTCTCCTTCTCCCTCTGCTCCTTTTCTCTCTCTCTCTCTCTCAAATAAATAAAGTCTTAAAAAAATAGATAGCATCTAATTTGATAATACTTAATCTTTGTGCCTATATACTAATGCTTAGAGAGACAAGCAGATGTCTTATTTTTGTATTTAATTTAGCTTGAAAGTAAAATGAAGTTAGCTATTTTTTTCTTTTCTTCTTCTTCTTTTAATCCACCGAAGCCCCATGATCTATGCAAAACCACCCCCTGCCCTCCATCTACCCACCAGCACACATACAAACCCAGACCTCTTTTTCCTTTTGGAAAATAGGTGTGTTAAGTGAACTAGAGATCTAAAGTGTTTTACTATTCAAACAAGAGTGTTTCTCACACAATAAGAGTATCCCAAGGCTTTTGAACTAATTTCTTTTGTACTGTAATATCTATAGTTCTTCACTTTTTAAGTCTGATATAGGCACAAAGTAGAGAATGTTAGAAGTTTAATGTAAACAGAGCTAAAGAGATAACAAAAATTTCATAGAATTTTGACAGTTAATTGTTGGATTCATCCTCCCACACACCAACTTGTGTGACAGTGTTTGACCATGTGAGCTTTGCCATTCACAAATGTTCTAAGACACAAAAGAGCAGATTTCTCTAGTTCAGATAAGAAAGTTGATCCTGACCCCAAACAGCACATTGCTGAATTCTGTTTAGAGTGAACGGGATTGCAAGTGGCTCTTTGTTGACTAACCACCAAGTGGTTCCCTCTATCTCCTCTATTCTTATCAGTCAAGCAAAATGTTAAGTTGAGAAAGTAGAAGTATGAAATATAGAAGACTAATGTTCTTTATTTTGTAAAAGATAAGATTTTACTTAAAGTGATAGGTTGCAGACAATCAATATGGAGTAGGGCTGATGGTCTGTCATGTCGAAAGAGCTACGTAAATGCTCTCTTGGTAGCAGAAGAGAGCCCACTGCCCTGGCAGTATTTTCTCTGGGAGCTGTGATTATTCTTCTGCAGCTTTGGAAATGAGAAAAGCCCCAGCTGTGGGAAGTGGTTTCTCTTCCTTCTCCCTATGGGTGGTTCTGAGGGAAGTGCATCTGGAAATCCAGCGTTTAAGACACTCGAGCTACACACTTGCCCAAATCAGTGTTTCCTCAATGCCTCACGTTGTGGATGGGGTGGAGGGAAGGCTATTTTCTATGTCTGTTCTAGGGTTCAGGAAAGGGGTCCAGAAATAAAAATTACTGACAAATTAGAGATGGTAGAAAGGAATGCAAATTTGTTGAGTACTTCATTTGTGTTAAACACCCATCTATTATCATAGTGTCTACTTTTTGGATGAGGACTGGGACTCAGAGAGATTAGGCAACTTGTCCAAGGTTGTAGAGCTTAGCATAAGCAGAATCAGGTTTCAGACCAACATCTGTCAGCTCCCAAAGCCTACCCCCTCTCCATTTCATTATTCTGACCAGCAGGATGCAGAAAGAGCTGAAAAGCAAAGCCTCTATAAATGATAGTCTTTCCTGGTTCAAAAAATCAAACAAGCAAATGAACAAATATTATTATGTTGTTTCACTTTGTATAATAGCTTGCTTTGAAAGAGATAAAAAGCAAGGCCTTCCCAGTAAGGCTGCTTCTGCCTTTTGCTTCTTGGAGACATTCTTAGAGTAAAGGGTATCTGGAAAGATTTAAGAGGTCCTGGAATAACAAGGATCACAGGTAGAGCTTTGTTATCCAGGACTAGAAGGTGATTTCAAGTTTGAAAGAATATCTGGGGTGATTACACACACACACACACACGTGTATTTATAAATCACATGTTCATATTATACATGAATTATTTAGTGGTCTTTGGATTTGAAAATACCCTAATAAAAAACTCTGGTTCTAAGTCCAGGATCCCATTCTGGGTATAACTAAATCATTGAATTGATTTTGAAGGTAGTTGAGAGCGGTTCTTCTCAAACTTTGTTGTTCCTAAGAATCACCTGCAAGGTTGTTAAGACACAAATTCTTGGGCTACCTCCCAAGATTCTGGTCCAGGAGGTCTGTAAATGGCATCTGAGGTTTGCATAGACAACAAGCTCTCACTTGTGCTGATGCTCTGGTCCAGGGACCACACTTGGAATAGGTCTGGCTGGGAAATTGAGCAAGATATCTTTCTGGTATTCAGGCTTTGCCAGCTACAGGCATGAAACTAGAATTCATTCTTTTTCTTTGATAATTTCTTGATTCGATTCACTTCAATTCAGGATATATTTCGGAGCATCTTCTCTGTTTCAAACATGGTACCAAGGACTGTGAATGAAATTTAATCTTAATGACTTTAAAGAAATAGATGCTAAAAGCTCTCATATTATTCTAAGCTGAAGTTTAAAAAAACAAATGATTTATTTTCCCTTTTGTTTTACACAATATTTTTAGGTTTTAAAGTTTTCCAGACTTTTTCTCCTAATTGGATAGTAAACAAGTTGATGCAGAATGAAGAATCCAAAGATTTCTTTAAAAAAAAGGGGGGGGGGCGCCTGGGTGTTTCAGTCGGTTAAGCGGCTGCCTTTGGCTCAGGTCGTGATCTCAGAGTCCCTGCTGAACAGGGAGCCTGCTTTTTCCTCTCCTTCTACCCCTCCCCCCAACTCGTGATCTCTCTCACTCTGCGTGCTCTCTCTCAAAAAACAAAAAAACAAAAACAAGACAAAACAAAACTTAAAAAAAAAAAAATCCAAACCTTTTTTACTATGTTCACTGCTATCACCCTAGTCCCCTGGTCCAAACCACCAAACCATCAATCCTCTCCCATCTGTTGCAATTACAGCTTCCTAACTGGTCTCTCCATGTCAGCATGGACTCTGCAACACACCAGCCACAAAAATACTCCACCATAAACAGATAACTTCACTTTTCTGGTCACAGTCTTCCAACGTTCTCACTTCGCCAAGAGTAAAGGCGTCATTAGAAGGACAGGGAAGGGGGCGCCTGGGTGGCTCAGTTGGTTAAGCGACTGCCTTCGGCTCAGGTCATGATCCTGGAGTCCCGGGATCGAGTCCCACATCGGGCTCCCTGCTCAGCAAGGAGTCTGCTTCTCCCTCTGACCCTCCTTTCTCTCATGCTCTCTGTCTCTCATTCTCTCTCTCTCAAATAAATAAAATCTTAAAAAAAATTAAAAAAAAAAAAAAAAAAGAAGAAGGACAGGGAAGACCCCGTCCACCCGCGCCCTCCTTTATCTTCCATTATTCTCTCACTCTCTCTTCCAGCCACACTGCTCACCTTGCTATTTCTCAAACATGCTAGGCATCTTTTCCCCTCAGAACTGCTGCTCATGCTGTTCCTTTTACATGGAATGCTGTTCCTCCAAATAGTTACATGGCTTCCTCATCGCTCATATCTTAGCTCAAATACCACCTGTTTAGTGAGGCTCTCTCTGGCCACCTAATTTAGAATAATGAC
>NW_028016724.1:0-728 GCF_054177405.1 Leptonychotes weddellii
GGCGGAGGCGCGCGCGCGCGCGCGATCGGGGACGCGGCCGTGCGGGCTGCGCGAAGTGGAAGTGCGCGTGAGCGAGCTGGGCTTGGGCTACGCGTCCGAGGAGACGGTGCTGTTCCGCTACTGCGCAGGCGCCTGCGAAGCGGCTGCGCGCGTCTACGGCCTGGGGCTGCGGCGGCTTCGCCAGCGGCGGCGCGTTTGGCGGGAGCGGGTGCGCGCGCAGCCCTGCTGCCGCCCGACGGCCTACGAGGACGAGGTGTCCTTCTTGGACGCGCACAGCCGCTACCACACGGTCCACGAGCTGTCGGTGCGCGAGTGTGCCTGCGTCTGACCCTACCTCAGGGGCCCGGCGAGACGGCGGCCACGGCCCCCGCGCCGCGGCGTCCACCGTCCCGCCTGGCAACGCCCGCGGCGGACAGACTGCGCGTGCGCAGGAGGTGCCGTCCGGGCCTCGGGACTCTCCAGTAGCTGCACGGAGATAAAGTGCGGAAAATGGATCCTGGGTCGTGATTCCGCGTTCCGGGGGTGCCTACCTCTCGGAGGGACACGAGCCTGTGTGGGGTGGGGGCGCCAGCTCCACTGGGCAGAGGGGGACGGGGCGGGTACCACCTGCTGGGCGCAGAGAGGGTCCTTTTCCCGTGGTACACGAAGGAAAGCGGTGTGAGTGGGAGGAATGTCGGCAGGGGCCGTCCTTCCCACTTTCTTGCAGGTCCCTGTACCCCTTCCTGACG
>NW_028016725.1:0-728 GCF_054177405.1 Leptonychotes weddellii
ACCTCATGCTTACGTGCACTTTTGATATTGTCCATCTAAAATCCAAAAAATTTCAAATCCCAAAATACACATAGTCTCAAAGAGTTTGAGTAAGGCTTGTTGTCACATGTTATCTATTTCCTATAGGGATATCTATCTGTTTACAAAGAGAACAGAAAGCATATATTCAAACCCGATATGTGGTTACCTCTGGGGATCGGGAAGGGGGACTTCAGTTTTATCCAAGTTGTCCCAATTTTTTTGCAGGAACAACATCATTTCTAATTTCATAATGATTACGTTAACTTTTAAAAATACAGAAATGACTAGAGTGACAGATGTCATATTACTAACTGAGAGAGCTTAATTCAGCCTCTATGAAGAAGGCATAGAGTGAAGGAGGATCGCCCACCAGGAAACATTATTGGAAGCAGGGTCTTCACAGAGGTAATCACATCAAGATGAGGTCATCAGGGTGAGCCCTAAGCCAACATGACTGGTGTCCTTATAAGAAAAAGCAACACAGACACAGGGAGAAGAATGCAATGTGAAGACAAAGAGACACATAGGGAAGACAGAAGCAGAGGCTGAAGGCCTACAGCTAATGCCAAGGAACATCAAGGACGGCCAGTAAACCAGCAGGAACGAGGAAGGGGCAAGCACGGATTCTTCCCCACAGGCTCAGAGAGGGTGTGGCCCTGTGGACAGCTTGAGTTCTGACTATCGGACCCCAGAACTGTGAGACCGTA
>NW_028016726.1:0-728 GCF_054177405.1 Leptonychotes weddellii
ACATCAGGTAAGTTGAACTCAAGAATGAATAGACTGACTTAACTAAACAAAGTCTGGGACTGTTCCATTTTCCCTTAAACAGAGTCAATCCACAATGAACATCTGCTGGTTTGAAAATATTTTCTGAATGCTCATTTTTATTTCGTTGAAGCCATTCGGCACATTGAAATGAATCAGTCCAGGAACCGCACAGGCGATGCAGCAGGGGGCGAAGGCAGGATGAGGGGAAGAACCCCCTTGCACACAGTCTGAAACAATCACCCACAGCCCTCAGGTGTTGACAGCAGAAGTCAGAATACGTTGGCATGCAGTAATTAGAGATGGAGAGGCACAATTTCAATGAACGTGTTCTATTATTAGTGTATTTCAACAGCAGAGCTCCACGAGAACAAAGGCAATAGCTTATCTGCTTATAGTGAATTACTTGCGACAGCAGAACCTGTTTATACCCTGCACTAGGCCAGTGTTCACACCACATGCGCAGCACAAAACGGCTGTCACCAGGGTGACAGCCGCCCCCACAGTGACTGAGTAGAGGGAAAAATAGTGGAATGAAGACAACAAGAAAGCTGGAAAACAGCACTTATCCACAGTTCTGACCGTGACTCCCGAAACCTCTCTAACCAAAACCGCATTCTCTATCTGCCTGACACTGCACAGAAAAAGAAGAAAGTTATCTAAAAGAGAAGGATGATTTAGAAAATAATCGCCAGAAAGAAATTTTTAAA
>NW_028016727.1:0-728 GCF_054177405.1 Leptonychotes weddellii
CACATTATATATCGGGCACTATACTATGTACTTTGCACATGGCACATTATTCAGTCTTTACACATTCCCTACTGGTTGGACATTTTTCCCACTTTATGGATGACAAAACAGAGGCAGAAATAGTAAATGGCTGAACTAGAATTATAACCCTCTTTGTCTTTCAAATATCTCCAATTACCCACTCTACTATTTTTTTAATTTAATTTAATTTAAATTCAATTAATTAACATATAGTGTATTATTAGTTTCAGAGTAGAGTTCAGTGATTCATCAGTTGTATATAACACCCAGTGCTCACTACATCACGTGCCTTCCTTAATGCCCATCACCCAGTTACCTCATCCCCCAACACACACCTCCCCTCCTACTCTGCTATTATTACCAGTCTAAAATTGGGGCTAAATATGTCAATGTTTCCTAACCAATTTATTATTTGAAACAATTGTACCAAAACATTAGGCCCATTTTTTTTTTTAAAGATTTTTATTTATTTATTTAAGACAGAGAGAATGAGAGAGACAGCACATGAGAGGGGGGAGGGTCAGAGGGAGAAGCAGGCTCCCTGCTGAGCAGGGAGCCCGATGCAGGACTCGATCCCGGGACTCCAGGATCATGACCTGAGCCGAAGGCAGTCGCTTAACCAACTGAGCCACCCAGGCGCCCTAGGCCCATTTTGACAGTTGGGATAGATTAAAGGGAAAGCACACACACACACACACACACACACA
>NW_028016728.1:0-728 GCF_054177405.1 Leptonychotes weddellii
ACCTTTCCAACGTAAAGAGTCAAAAAGATAATATATATGAAAGTCACAAGCCAGATCATTTTTGTTTTCTCTTAACTCAGACCTGTTCTCATTCTTTCACACTGCTTTTCCCATTGACATAAAATGTGCTACTTAAATACAGCATCAGGAAATTATTTCTGAAATGAAAAACATGATCTTCACTCAAGCACAGCAAGAAAATATGATTGATTTACTGTAACTGCCTCTTGTGAGGGAAGGTCAGATGCAGAAATAAGTACGAAGTTGTTAGGAAAGGAGAAAGCTACAGCAAAAGAACGAAAATGTTAGCAACATTTCATTAGAACTTTCATCCAAAAATTAAGAACTTGCCAGAACAAATTGATACTTAGCAAATTTATAACCATGCTTAAGTTTAATTCTGCTGAACGTTTATTTGTTAAAATTATTGTGGAGGTAGGATGTTCAGATTTATATGAGGAAAATTTTCCAATATTTTGAAAATTGAAAATCAGTAAGAAAGCCATTTATTATACATTATTGCTCCCAGGGGAACAGAACTATCTTGACCATCATAATATAGAAGTTTTATTGTAAGGAAATTCCCTTCACTAAAAATTTCAAACTTGCATTTTTGCTACTTTTAGTAACAGCCATGTTTATTGATTCTGCTATGATTAATTAACTGTCCTCTATCACAAAGAAAAGCATAATCAATGCTTTAGATGGTCCCTTTTAAAAGAAAGCCT
>NW_028016729.1:0-728 GCF_054177405.1 Leptonychotes weddellii
GTGGCTAGCAGTGAGGTCGGGTTGTGACTATTGCAGGCACTCTAGTGTATGGGGCTCACTATGGGGGGTTACTTGGGGAGAAATTGCTCCCACCAGAACTGGGCCAGTGAGATATAAGGGGAGTAAGAAGAAATGGTGCCTACCATCAATTCTGTTCCCAAAGAATGTTACAGCAAGTCCCTGCTCGTCTGGCACATGCTGTAAAATAATCTCCTTTATGTGTAACCCAGGCATTTGTCAAAACGCTGCCTCTGCCCTGGGACTTGGAACAAAGGAGATTACATGCACACTTTTTAAGAGCACAGTCTCAGTTTCTTACTGCCTTCCCGGACATAAGCCCCACTGGTTTTCAAAGTCAGACATTATGTCTTCCCAATGCAGGACCCCTGGGCTTGGGAGTCCAATCTAATGTGGGGCTTGAGCCCCTGGTTCCTCAAGGAGGGCCTCTATGGTTGTGATACGACCCCATACCCCTTATGGGTCATCACACTGGGATTGTGGATCCCAACTAAACCACATTTTCGCCCCTCTTACCCATTGTGATATGGCTTTTCCTTTACATCCTTAATTGTGTAAAATCATTTCTGCAAGTCTTCAATTTGTTCTCAGAGATAGTTGTTCTATAAATAGTTGTAGTTCTGGTTTGTCCATGGAAGGAGGTAAGCTCAGAATCTTCCTATTCTACCATCTTGATCCCCAAGACACCTCTGATTTCTATTCCAAAGCTC
>NW_028016730.1:0-728 GCF_054177405.1 Leptonychotes weddellii
GAGGATCACTTCTATTTTATCTTAGAGAAATAATCCCAAAAATACCATACGGAAAATATATTTACTATAGTGTTATTTTTGCAATGAAAACACGAAACCCTGAAAGTCTAGCTCTAGTGGAATGATTAAGAGTATTTGAAGCTTTCATCTAAAACTAATGATGTAATGTATGGGGATTAACATAAGAATAAAAAAAAAAAGAGTATTTGAAGCTCTGGTGACACAGACCAACTTGGATGCTTTAGATAGGAAAAACTTTGACAAAGTTTTTGACATAGTTATTTCTGTTTAACTAAGGGTGTAACCTGTATGTATATTTTTCAAATGTTCCTTTAGAAGAGGCTTATCCCCAGTACCCTCGTTATGACATTTAACACATTCCAGGACCAACCCAAGCTAAAGCTTAAGAGAACCTGCTTGCCTACTTCTTTTCTCTGGCCCAAATCTCAGTGCCCTTGCCCTTCACCGGCAGGACTGTCATTTCATAAGGTTGCAGATAAAAACATCTGTCCATTTATGAGAGTCAGGAGGAGAGGGATACAGAGGGGAACAGGAAAAGGAGTCATTATCACATGGGCTTTGTTTTTCTGTTTCATTTTCTATCATATGCACTTTTTGAAATAGAGTATTCAGCAATAACCTGACCCTCACACTGTCCTTGTATTATCTTGTGTCCTAGTTCTTTTTTTTTTTTTAAAGATTTATTTATTTATTTGAGAGAGTGGGAA
>NW_028016731.1:0-728 GCF_054177405.1 Leptonychotes weddellii
TCCAAAATAAGTTTTAAGGAGCTTTTAAAATTACAGCATTGTTAGGGCTGGTTCCTTCCAGAGTCTCTGGGGGAAGAATCCATTTCTTATTGCTTCCAGCTTCTAGAAGCTGCAGAATCCCCTGGCTCCTGGCCACATCACTCTCTGCTTCTGTCATCACACAGCTTTCTCCTTCTGATTCTTCCTGAAACCAGTTTATAAGGACCCTGTGATTACATCAGGTTTATCTTGATAATCTGTAATAATTTTCCCATATCAATATCCTTAACTCATTCATGTCTGCAAAATTCCCTTTACCATATAAGGTCAAATTTATAGTTCTTGTGGATTAGGAAGTGAATGTATTTGGGGGTTAATTAAACTGCCATAACAAAAAAGTAGACACTGAAGGAAAAAATGGCATAAACAGATAACAAATAGCAGAGTGGTATAAGTAAAGTCAACACTATCAGTGATTGCATTAAATCTAAAAAACTAAACAGTGTTATTACAAGGCAAAGATTTATCCAGAATGGATAAAAACAAAACAAAACAAAACAACATGACCCAACTACATGCTACATTTAAAAAATAAACTTTAGGGGCGCCTGGGTGGCTCAGTTGGTTTAGCGACTGCCTTCGGCTCAGATCATGATCCTGGAGTCCCGGGATCGAGTCCCGCATCGGGCTCCCTGCTCAGCGGGGGGTCTGCTTCTCCCTCTGACCCTCTTCCCGCTCGTGCTGTCTGT